>NC_056725.1:1478821099-1478858599 GCF_019279795.1 Protopterus annectens
TAGCCATAACAATTCCCTGGATATTTCTTCCCACAATATTTACTTCCCTGGACCCCTGTCTAGCAGGGTGACTGATGTGATCCCGGGGTGAATTTCCTATCTCCCATACAATCGTCAAGGTTCCTTTTGAAGAGAGCCAAGGAGGTGCTCTGCTTGACATGTATAGCATCATTTCTTCTAGTGTACAAAAGATATAACATTATCCTCTTTATGGCCTTATTGAGATCTTGTGGTTCTATGTATATATGAACTTTTGACAGACTTTACTACAGTAACTATACTACTTACAGAGTACGTAGGCTTTGTTTGTTCCTTAATCCTGCTCGTGTTCTCAGGATTGTGCAGCTCACTTTCAGCTGTTCTCCACAGGACGATTAGGCCTCGGTGCAAACTAGTAAAAATGGCAGAAGGAGAATCACTATGAATATGATGAACTTCTGCCATAAAGCCAAGAACACTAACTAAATTCATGTATAGACATAGCTATTTTTTTAACATTTATTGACTGGGAATGAGTCCTATTTTCAGTGGTATTGTGGGTTGAAGTCTCCATACCAAACAACACATGGTTACATTTACAGTAATGCAATAAAATAAGGCACAAAGAAAAGGATGTTTAAGCACATGTTGCATTCAATATACAGCTTATAATATTAGTTGTACTCAGTGGTCAGCAAGATGTGTGTGTGCGTGTGTGTGTGTGTGTGTGTGTGTGTGTGTGTGTGTGTGTGTGTGTGTGTGTGTGTGTGTGTGTGTGTGATACTGAATATGCAAAGGATTTAGACATATGTCTGTCAATGCTAGATCACTGATGGGTGACCTAAAGCATTTGAACCTGAAGCTTGTGTTTTGCTGTTGTTATATTTATAAGTAAGCAATTTCTGATACATTGATACAATAGATGTTTTCCATGTCCATTTTCTCCTCCACACCTGCCAACCATCAACCCCTATTGATGTTGGCTTAATGGTTAAGGTGTTTACCTTACAGACACAAGGTGCATGGCTTGATTCTCACATGGGATAATTGGCTAGGCTTAAAATGTCTCACAAGGGCAGTTAGCCTAGTACTAACCTATGAAGCTATGACTCTATGAACCTATAAGTCATATCGACTTCCATTTGCGCAATAGCTCACACCACATTGGAATAACAATGAAAAGAAGAGCTTCAGATGTAGATGGCTGTTATTCAGGCAAACATGGAGAATCGTTTGTCTCTACCTACATCTTCCCATCTATGTGTCTCCAAAGGGACAAAGAGTGCCATCAGCACAATTCCTCAAGAATCTGGTTCACCCTACAGACCAAAGCCATCCGTGTTTCAGGACTGTGTCTAAGACATAGATAACAAGGGTCCTAATCCCACCTATAATGGCTGATATGGGTGCTCACCTTACTGTAAGGGCCTACAACACCCTCCCTTTCCAAATGCATATTCCCACCCACACACAGTGAAAGTTGTCATAACTGGCTTAGTAGCACACCAGACTCAGTTCTCCAGTCTCCACTGCTTACCACTCCCTGCAAGCTTCTGTTTGTCGGTAGCATATGCAGCAACCTAGAACCACCACTCCCTTCCCCAGTTTGGATGAGCCAGCATTAGCCAGTCATTCCCATACCCCCTTCCCAGTCCCTTCAGCACCTGAGTCACTTGTCAAATTCAGGTTATTTATTTACATTTGTTTGCCGGGAAATTCCGACTGGACGCAGGTCCTTTTTCAGTGGATGCCCAGGGAAAAAATCTCCACATCATGTACATGACAGAGATACAAAGTTGCAGCAACAGTAAACAACATTACAGGTTGCTGGCTTTAACACAATAACAAGATATTGATTATCAACAATATATACAGAAAATGTTGCAAGTTAAGATAGTTTCTTATTATTTATAATATTAGTAACACAGTTGTCAGACAAGATGTTAAAGTATGTAAAGACAACTAGCTATTTCTGACTGTGGTTAGTAGTGGCGGTATAGTTGGGTTAAGAGTCTAGGTGTGGGGGTAAGGGTGGGGGTGTTAGTCTGGATTAGAACAAGGACAAAGCCAGTGCAAATTTAAAAGGAATTTGAGCGCAGTCTTGAAAAGGCTGCTGGAAGGTAGAGTAGTTATAGAGGGTGGAAGATTGTTCCAAAGTTTAGATACGGTACATGAAAATATGGCTTATCCTGCTGAGTTTTTGGGTTTGATAACAGTGAGTTGATTTTTGTTGCTTGATCTTTGGGGCCTAGTGGGGTGATAGGGTTGGAGAAGGATTTGAAGGGATGGGATGTTAATGGGGTGGTTAATAAGTTTATGAGGGAGGGTGAGTTGATTAAAGTGAAGGAGTTGTGGGAGTTCTAGCCAGTTTAGTTCTTTAGGGGAGATACAATGATGGCTGTGGTAGGAGGTTCTAGTGGCAAATTTAGATATTTGTTGTAACAAGCATCCAGCTTGTGTAGGTCTGTCTGTCTAATGTTGGTAAGTATCGGGGATGTATAGAGTAGGGTGGAGATTAGCTGGGAAATGGTTATGGAGATTCTAGTTGCCTTGATTAGGAATTGGCAGCTTCGATATAATGCACCAAGTTTCTTGTGAACTTTTTTTATTGTGAGAGATATGTCGGTGTCAAATCTAAGTTTGTTGTCTACTTCTACACCAAGTAGTTTTGTTTGTTTTGATGGAGAGATGATGGTATTGTCTTTGGCAAGAATGTTGAAGTGGGGGGTGTTTTGGGTGGCTTTGGAAGGTTGGAACAGGAGAAGTTTTGTCTTACTTGGGTTGAGTAGGAGCTGAGCATTGGATAGCCAGCTTTCTACAGAAGAGAATGATTCCTGTGTGATTTGTTGTAGTTCTGGTATAGTGGGGGCAGAGCAGATGAGAGTAGAGTCATCTGCGTACTGTATAAGAGATGCTTGTGTGGTGGCAGTATGTAGGTTGTTAGTGAAAAGTGAGAATAGCAGAGGGCCAAGGATAGACCCTTGGGTAATTCCGAAAGTAACTGGGAGGTGAGGTGATATGGTATTGTCCCAGATTACTGATTGCTGGCATCTGTGTAGATAGCTGTGGGACCAGTTGTAAGCTGGTTGTGAGAAGAAGAGGTTGGGGAGAGTAGAGAGTAGCAGCTCATGAGATACCACGTCAAAGGCCTTTGAGAGATCTAGAAATACGGCAGTAGAGAAGAGGCCATTGGTTTTGTGATGAAGTATAGTGTTGGTGAAGAAGAGCAGAGTGGAGGTAGTGCTGTGATATGGCATAAAACCATGTCGGGTTTTGGAAAGGAGATTATTAGCTAGGAGGTAGTTGGAGACCTGGGTGTTGATACATTTTTCAAGTATCTTGGAGAGAGGGGAGAGGATAGCAATGGGGCGGTAATTGGAAAGGTCAGTGGAGGGGGTGCCTTTGTGGAGGGGTTATCTGAGTAATCGTCAGGGCTTTATCTCTCTATATCCTGAAGCTGGGCATAGAAGGCTTTAATCTACTCTCTTTCAGATTCAGCATGTTGAACATTTGAACAGATAATACATTAGTTTCTCTGCTCAGATATCTGACTGACTGTGTGTCATATTCTTCCACATTATTCACCCTTTCAACACTCAGTTTGTGAACAAGTAAATAATTTCTATCCCTATATTCCACCACATGCATTCCTTTCAGTTCCAGATTAAGTTCTCATAATTTAAATGCTTTATCTTTAACCATGCTTCATGCAGACTGTGTCAGCAGTGGTATATTGTTGCAATGTTGCCCTTTTCTCATGCTTTATTATCTTTAATGACTCTTACATCTTATTTTAATCCTGATTTTTACCCTTTCTTCTTTTCATAGGTTCATAGGTTGGCACTAGGCTATCGGCCCTAGGGCCTATACAAGCCTAGCCATAGCAATTCCCTGGCTATTTCTTCCCACAGTATTTACTGCCCTGGACCCCTGTCTAGCAGGGTGATTGACGTGATCTCCGGGGTGAATTTCCTATCTCCCATCCAATCATCAAGGTTCCTTTTGAAGAGGGACAAAGAGGCGCTCTGTTGACATGTATGGGCAGTCTATTCCAGAGTCTGGGGAGTCAGGAACTTATCCCTCCAGCATGTTTTGTTCATTGTGATGACAAGGTTTAGATCCCTGGAGCGTGTGTCTCTGAGGGATTGGGATTTCTTTAAGTGTAGCATGTCCAACTTGTCTTTCATGTATGCTCCTTTATATGCTTCTAATTTTTCTAAACTCTTGCTTAAATGAGACAAAGCAATTTTACTTAAATCTATAACCATTGACAAAGCAAAAGCCCATTTTCAGCAGAGGCCCAGGAGAAAACCTCTATAAAAATTAACAAGACACATGTGTACTAATTAAAATTATCACAGCACAATCTGAGCATAGTAATAAACTACATACAATGGTAATGCTTAAGGAAACGATGATATGATGAATATGTTCTCCTTTAATCCTTTCATATACTGTCATGAATGGTACAACTTGCCTCCAAATGTGAAGACCTGGCTTTGAATCCTACCACTGCCAACCAGGGAATATGGTCCTTGGATCTCCTCCATTGCCCACACAGGTCTGATGGCTACCATGGAGTTCGTCTTTTGAGTCATGCCACTGGTACTCAACAAATTAAAATTAATATAAAAAATGTTTAAAAATGTAATTCAATAATCATTTCATTAAATGTAATCTGGCTACAAGGGCATAAAGAGAATATGCACTAGTGTACTGGCTATGGGATTCAAACATCCATACCAGGATAACCCACTGATCACTTACAGATCTGATTCTGTCCTTGTACCAAAGGCCTCTTTCTTACCACTCTCTCTGTAAACCATAGTGCTTTCAATGTCTCTTACCCAAACCCTGACATACTATTACTCATACACACACACACACACACACACACACACACACACACACACACACACACACACACACACACACACACACACACACACACACACACACACACACAAATACACATACAAATACACATACACTCAGTTAATCAACAGGTAAGGCTGGTAAAACAAACACACACACACACACACACACACACACACACACACACACACACACACACACACACACACACACACAAAATCAATAGGTAAGGCTGATAGAATTCTCCAGTTCCCAACAGATTTCTTCCTGGCATGATAGCACTACCATCACTTGAGACGTATTGGTCTAGGGACCCCACAGTTATGGTTCTCTTGAATAAAACAAATAATAAATACAAAATAGTAATGGAATGAGCAACTGGGCCAGTTAGAAGTGGACAACACGTGACTAACCATAATGTTAAATAGTATTCTCTTTTTAGATAATAAATATAACAAATCAATAAATAAATAATAAATACCAGACACAAGATCTTGAATATATAAATCTTTACTTAAATGATAAAGATGTTGCTGATGCAGAGTAAATATGCAGAGGGCAATGCAGCTGTACATGACAGACCATTTACAGAAAACTCTGACTAAGTTAAACAAATACCTTAGCTGTCTGTTACTGAGGAAATACTAGACCTCACTAGATGAGTTCATAAAAATATTATACAAAGCAGAGTTTCAAACAACAGCACACCTTCATAGATGTGTCACCAAAATCTCCTAAGCAAACTTGACTGACTTTGCTTTTAGCTTTGAATATAAACATCTCAGTTCATCATTTCAGTTTCAACAGAGCACTAGGAGATACATCACATTGCATCACACTTTTCCTCACACTGTGAAAGAAATACTAACTAAACAGTAATAATTTTTTTTTTCAGATTTAGGCCATCACATACAATGGAAAAAAAATCTAATTTGAATACTAGTGCCTGTTTCCTTTGGAGAGTCATGTTATTGTATTTTTAAAGCCAGTTTTCTTCCTGTCGCCAAACCCTTGTGTGACTTTGATATAATTACTTAAGTCCTTCCTCAGAAAACTGCAAATAGCTATATTTTACATTTAAATTACAAATTTCTCTTTTGCCTTACATGCAGCATATCTTTAAGTCAGTTTCCTCTACATTAGCTCAGCGCATACCACCCATGATGCTGTCTCACATTAATGAATTATTTAATTCATTAAACTCAGTCTCTGGCTCTGGTTTCAGTGTGGGAACATTGCCTTGTTAAATTACTTGCTCAGAGTTAAATAGTATGGAAATGGGGGAGACAAACCCTGGACCACAGGAAGCAGCATGTTTATAGCTCATAACCTTAATCACCTGTGTTGCGAGTTCTTTAATTTTACAACATAATATAGCAATACTCTCTGTGGGACTTTGGGCTCTTATGAAATTTGAATGGTGTATATATGGAAGTTTCTTTTTCTCAGATCACAGTAACCTTTAAACTTCTGTCTCATCACTGCAATACTCTGTATCTCTTGCCCTCTTGAAACACATACATTATGCACTTGAAGGGCTTCTTCTCCTGTGTTATGCAGGAACATAACACACTGCACCATATCAGTCTTTTTGGTGACACTTTACAAATATTAGTCAGGAATCATTTGCACTTAAGGACCCATAATATCCATTTCTCAGGAAAAAGTAATGCCCTGCAGAGAGAGAGTGAGAGAGACAGAGAGAGACAGAGGGGGATAGAGACAGAGATTTCCTGGATGCTATAGTTGTAATGTTGTTTTCCCTTCTGATACAAGGTGTTCAAAATTATAGAAAAGCAACTCAGACATAGGATGTGTGCCACATTCTTCAGCTTTGCTTTTAGAATATGCAGTACTGTACAGAAAACCACATCACATGACATTTACATGGGTACTCAGAATGAGTCTAAGGCCAATAAGAATTTATTGAGACACAGAAGTGAAGCTAGGGCCGGGCAATTAAAAGTGAATGCCAGAGTCTCGCCAGGCCTTAATGACATTTTGCCTATTCTATAACATAAAGACCAGGAGTTATAGGACATCTAGATTTAGCTTCGACACATAATTAAATGGAAGTTTTCCAAGTGGGTGATTTTAAGGAATTATCATTTTATGGGTTTATGACAGTTTGATCGAAAAGAGGGGGAGGACAAACAAACACTATAACGTTCTGAGGTTGCTAGTTTATCTATATTTTATCCATATTTGGTTGTTTTAAAACAAACATTGTTCTTAAAACTTACTGTATATTTGATTATATTGTATTTTACAAGTTCAACACCACTGCTGTAGAATACTTTGTAACTAGTACCACAGAAAATTGCTAATAACTTTAGTTGCTTTTCTGTGACATGACCTGGCCCTTTAAACGTTACAAGAAAGGGTTTTAAGCAAAAGTGCTCTATAATATTATACATTCAAATATATTGTATTTTTTCTAGTTTCAAATACTACTGTATTAGATATTTTTATATTTAGTATCACAGAAATTTTTAATAATGTTATTTGTTTTTATAACAAGACTTAACCCTTTAAACGTTACATGAAAGGGTTTCAAGCAACAGTGCTGCATAACACACTAGTAGCTGTTCTAATTGACGTGAGTCATATGAACTCTTAAATTGAAGGGTTGTTAGTGTTATAAGGCTTTATGGTTCTGAAGAAGTCTCACAAAAATTTCAGGGAGGAAAGTGCTTAACTATTTGTACTTGGATTTCATTTTGGATTTTTCTGCCTCTTCATGTTCTGTGTGTTTTATTAAAATTATTTTTTTATACTTTGGACTTTGGTATACATTTTGTGAAGAGAACCCTTGTTGGACTACAAAGGTATTTTTACTGCCATTTTCTGCTCAGTACACAGTGTGAATTTTTTTCCTATTTACTGGTTTTGTTTCTATTTCACATCATTCATGCTGGTTTTCCTACCACTATTTAAAATCTGTCCCTATTTTAGACTTTGTCCAGATTTTTTGTGGTAAGAGGATGAGAGATATGGCTGTTTGGCTCCTGCATTTCAGGATCACCAGCCACCAGAATGCGTATCCTTTTTCGATCTTCCATTGAAGAGCTGGGGTAGACTGCATACATTTTTTTATTCTTCCATTGAAGAGCTGGGGGGTGCAGAAGGAGATGGAGGGAGGAGGCTGTGTATCTGGCTATCTAGTGCCAGTAAAAAGCACAGACTGTTTTTTGTTCTCTGGGGAACTAGGGCACTACTGTAGTGATTAGCCCCAGGTGCTAAGAAAGCCAGCTACACCTCTGTAGAGACATAACCATCTGTTTCAGCCATGTCCACAACTGACTGACACATGATCACTAGGAAAAAACATCTTGCCAATTTCAACTGATCAATGCACAGAGCTAACATTAGTTCTACCAGTACATGTAAAAAAAAAAAAAAACTTTTTTGGGGATTGATCCCCAAACCCCCTTTAAACCTAATTTTCTAATTTCACAGCTGAACAACAGTCGGGAAGGGAGACATTCCTCAGAACTGCATATAGTAGTGTAGCACAGACAATAAACTCAACAAGGTAAGAACAGGTCATTAAAAACAATCAAAATGTCCTCAAGGAAGCACCTTTGTCCAATACAGTCTAATGGAATAATATGCATGTAATACCTACTGAAATGCTACTATTAGGACTATTCCCATATATGACAACTCCATAACCCATCCTTAAGTACTTTAGGCACAGAGCTTATTTTATAGCATTCAACCTGTTTCTCCAAATTAGCAAAAAAGCACAGATTAGTTATTTTAGTGAAACCATCTTAAAAAAATCAAATATAGAAAATGTGGCAAAAAATAAATTGTTAAATATATTAACTTTCATCATTTTGTCATCTTTCAAGAGTTACAGTAATCCTAGCCCATATTTGCATGATTTTATCGTTTCATTGACTTAAATCCACTTCCTAACATGAATCCAGCTCTCCCAAAGTTAGTTTCTATAGTTTATTTCAATCTAATCTGCCTTAAGGCTCCCTATTTAATGAAAATATGGCACTTTTATTTTAACATACTTAACAGAAAATGAATTAATTTATATACTGCCCTTCTCACATTTGTCCTCCAAGAATGACTGAATGTCACCAGGAAAAATGCACTGTTTTTACTTGAATCCCTTTGTATTCATGCCCTGTTACTCTGCCACCTATAACAACAATCGGTATGCTTATCAGAAAAGGTCATACAAAAGTGGATTCAGTGAATGTTCCTGTTAAAAAAATGTGCTCCCTGTAACTCCACTACAAACCCTGGCTTACTACAACTATATATTATGTGAGGCTAAAAACATACAGCACTTTCTGCACAGCATTCCTGCTGACCCCTTCACCTCCAGTTTACCACATAGCTTACCCCACCTTCTCACACCTTCTGAAATGTTTTACACAATCACTCCCCATCCTCTAGGTAGCTCACAGAAATATCCCTCAAAATAACCAATGTGTCAACACTGAGGTTTTCTTAAAGGCAAACATTTGTTTCATGTCAAATTACTGAGCATTATCTGTTTGTAAAGCCACCAGAAATATATATAAAAATCATATAATATTTAGTCACCTCAACTGTAATGATCTCAGATTATTAAAGTTAGTAGTACTGGTTTTGGGGGGAGACTCAAAATTAACCTGGATACATGACATAACAAAATATAATATGATATAACATGACATAATATTATATGACATGACATAACTACAGAATGTAACATGATATAACATAATAAACTATCAGTCAGAAAGACATAGTGAGTCTTCCCAATTATTGTAGCTAGACTGAGAAAACTGTCACCTGCCATGTACTTCCATTCCATCTCTCCATGAGTCATGGGCAGATTTAAAAAGTTCTACCCACACTGTATTAACAGAACCCATATGTTATACTTCCTCACCATGAAAAAGCACTTCCTTATGTCAAGATTAAAGTGATTTGCACAGTCATGCCCCCCCATTAACTTCTATAGCCTTCCTTTCTTGTATTGTTAACATCTTTATCTTCATGTCTTGTATTTGTATATCTTGGCCCTTGTGTCATGCTTCATAACTGTTTCCTGTTTCGGTCAGTTTTTATAATTTTGCCTTTGTGACTATTAACTGTGGTGATATTTTGCTTGGGAGGGTTCCCTGGAATGTAATATTTTATAGGATCATAGAAAATACTAGACATTTGAGTTTTATGACCATTTACACCTAGACAATACCCATCCTTAGACCGAACCTCATCTTGCAAGGATGGCCAGGCCGTCAAAACAGGGTTAAATCTGTGAATACCTATCCAATCATCCCATTCCCATCTGAAGGAAGATAATGTATCACACTGCGTGATTTGCAATGGGAGTCTATTCTGGTGGGGGAGGGTGAATAATGCACCTATCTTTCTGCAGTGTTCTATTTATCTCCTAGTGAAGATTTAGGTTGCTAGTAAAGTATTGATAGGACTTTGATGTGTAGAGATAAAAAAGATCCAGGAACACTAGGTCTCTAATAGCAAGGATGACAAGGGAAAGATCTCCCCTCAGGAGTCTGTAAGAAACTGAATAAAGAGACAGTGCTTCCAGTCTGTTCGTGTAGCTTAGGGTTTTTAACTGAGTGATTTTCTTAGCTAGGAACTGAGGTCTTCCTAGTTGTTTAATGGAACTAGTGAGGCACATCCCAAAGTGGGGACTGAATTCAATGTCTGGCCTAGTCAATTCTGAATATAAGGGAACAATGATCTGGTTAGATCTGGATGCTATTCTCTTGGCAATTAGCTGTGCTGAATTGAAAGATGTTCTGATTATGTCATTACATGATTATCAAAAGAGATGGAATTCAAAGGTCTCTAACAATATTTTAATTTTGGAGTGTAGTATTAATAAGCTTGAGGTAGGTAGTCTGCCAAATGTGACAGTTTTGCACTTACTAGCATGTAATTTAAGCCTAGTTTTGTAAAGCTTGTACTTACAAGTATAAGTTCCTGCAGCAGGGCTTTGGGTGTCAAGAAGGTGACTTGACAATGGCACCCAGTTTACAGCCATCTGCAGTCTTGGTTAGCTAGAAGTATTGGTTCATGGTCTGGAGATTAGAAAAGTAAATAACATACAAAAGAGGTTCCATCACAGAGCCATATGGGACACCACTGGTCACCTTTATACCCTCTGATGAGGTACCTACTACCCAAACTGTGTGAATTCTGTACCTTTTCCACTTTCATCCTACCACATGGAGAGCTATTGCAAGTGCATTAAGCTCACTAACTATGCTAGCATGGGGGATGTTGTCAAAGTCCTTGGGCAGTTAAAGGTATGCCATGTGGATCGCATGACTGTTTTCAACAGTTTGTGTAACTCTTTCAAAGAATTTAGCCAGATTCATTAGACAGAAATTGACCTTTGACAAAACCAAACTTCTACAGATCTAGCCTGATGAGTTTTTTTAAGTTTACCTTCATTATGTTGAAAGTGATTTGTGCGATCGCACTATTGTGCAACTTAAAAATCACAAAACTCAACATGATTCCGAATTGAAATGTCAAAACTGGTTTCCTGGAAAACCAAATTAGACCATTTTTGAACTGCAACACAACAGTGAAAGTTAGGAGACATTTCCGAATGTCTCCAAACATCGTTATGCAGGGGGCAAGCCCCCCTGCACCCCCCCCATGTGGAGGGCTGTGCCCCACACACCCCCTGATACTTTAATATACAAACTCTGAGATTGCACTACAGTAAGGGAAAGGGTGCATTTCCCGATCCCTGCTATAGTGCGATCTACACCTGGAATGCAAAATTCAAATGAGCGAATGTGCCAATGTGCATTCACTCATTGGAATTCACAACATTTGCAGTCGACATTCCCAACATCTTGAAGTTGTACTTTCGCACTTTGGTGCATCGTACAACTTACTTTCAACACAATGAAGGTAAACCATTTTTTAATCCACAGTTTATAGGATCAGTTTCAAGTACAATCTGATCAGCCTCTTGAAGATCATATGCAACTATTTTTTGCATTTACCTGCAATCATTCTGTTTCTTCTAGGATGAAAAGATGGACTCCTGCTCTGCAAGTCCAATTTACTGGCTATTCTGTTGTTTCACTTTACTGATATTTCCTGTTCTCCATGGACTTACAAGGGCAGCACTTCCTGTCTTCTCAATAATGAGGCTTGTCACTTTGATGATAATGAAGACAAGTTGGATCTTTCCTGCATATCTTGCATTAGTAGGCTGGGTCTCTTTCCTCTGTCTTTTGTTTAAGTAAATGTCATGTTAATGCCACATGTGGGGTCAGTGCAATGTGCCCATTTATTAATGGAACAGGTTTTGCATTAGCATGCATTTTCTAGACAGAAGAATTATAAAGTATGAAACTCTAATATCTAACATTAATGTCCGACTAAAATCCAGAAATTTTATAAAGGATGGACAGGGAAAAATATGAGGCAAAATCAGGAGCATTCTGCAAATATCATGGACAGATGAATGGTAAGGTTCAGTGACATTAGGGAAAATCATCAGAGACAATTGACAGAGACAAGTGAGTTACTGATTTTTTGCTGCATGTGATGTGCTTGTGTGACACAACAGAAGCAGCCTTTACATTTGTTTCCACATAAAATTAATGCAGAAGCACAGGGGTTTAAAGTCCAGACTAATCAACAATGTGTAACGAACCTTAAAATTGAAACTAGACAAAAAAAAGTAGTAAGTCTGCTCAGATCTGAAAATCCTCTCTCCATACACCTTTCCCCCTCACTAATTACTTAATGGACTCTGCTGACCCCAACATGATGTCAGTAGACCAACAAGGATGCAGAACTTCCTACAGAGTAATCATTGAGGGAGGAGCATTTTATGGCTATGAAGGACATTTTTAGAAGTGATCTTCCTTAAAAGGCAAAAGTGAGAGAAAGTAAAATTTAATTGATTTAAAGACAGCCAAGATAAGCAACTACTAAATATATGCATTTTCAGAACAGATATGCTACTTTGATTTTGTCAGTTTGCACATGATCTTTAATTGTGAAATATATTGCTTATGACTTTAACAAGAAAGAAGAATGATCATTACCTACTTTTAATATATGTTTAGCCAAAGCACTAGTACTAACATTTTTATGAATGTCAGACATATTCTGAAATCCTTTCCTTAAGCATTCTATTAATTTTGCCTACTTAGAAACAAGTACATTTTGTACAAGTGGCTAAGTAAACAGCATTCTCAGTATTACATGTAACAAAGCAGTCAAAAACAAATCGTTTATCAGTTACAGGATGTATAAACATATTATCTCTACTTAACCTGTTACAAAAAGGACAATTATAGCAGAGGACAATATCAGTTGTATCAAACTGTATTTTCTTCTCATTATTATGTAGATCTTCATAATAACATTCCTGCTTAAGGTTCTTTGTTCTCTTGTATACATATTTCAGAATTGTTTTCAAGAGCCAGTCACTTTTGTACAAAACTAGATGACTGTGCCCAAGAGATTAATAATATATCTACTAAATTTGCTAATAGAGGGTATAGGACTGACATACCAAAGTATTGTCAACATACAGCATATGTTAATCCTTTGTTTCAAATGACATTAGATATGTGGATCAAAGAATAAACAGGGAATAGCAGATGTTAGATGCATTATGAAACAAACAAAAGGACCACCAAAGTATTTGACATTGTTAATAGAAATTGGTCTATACTTTGCTCCATAACTGAGATAAAACATTTCATAGGAGATGTGATGCCCATGCCCTGGCCCAGCAATCAAGGAGCCTCAATCCTCACCACTAACACAAAAGAGGGCATCTTATATATGAGGAAAGGATAACAAATACACACAGTAAAGTGCAATTTCCCTTAAAAGCACACAGAGATCACAGTCAGTCTGGGGCTGGTCGCTCCCTTGCTCCCCAGGACCCCAATAAAACTCCCTACTGGCACAGCTATAGGGTCCAGATCTCAGGCTAGTGGGCAAGCTAAAAGCTCTAGCACCCTCTCTGTCCAACCAGTGCTTCATGTCCCTTCCCAAGCAGCTGACACACACACACACACACACACACACACACACACACACACACACACACACACACACACACACACACACGCGCGCACTTTGAGAAGAGTTGTACAACCACACAGACACTCCTGGGGAAGGCTGGCACAGGTCTACAGCTGTGCCCCTTTTTACCCAGACTATACAGTAGTACCAGTTGCCACCACCCACTAATAACTATCAGCTACTCAAAGGCCCTTAAAAGGGTGTCCAATTATTACTGTGCAATATTATTATCCAGTTGGCAAGTGTGACTAATCAGTCAAGTCTTATTAGAGTGGCTTTGTACAATAAACTCTATAAATATGCAATGTACTCTAGAGCTTAACTTATCTCTACACAAAACAGACACAGTTAAAAGGTTTTAAAATAGTTAATAATAAATAATTAAAGCCACAAGACAATACTTTCTACTACACAGTGCTAGTCAAAAGAGTTCAGAGATCACACAGAAATACTTAAAATAAATCAGTAGTACAGTTCTGACATCACAGAAAAACACTTAGTCTAAACTTTCTAATTCCTAGCTATTGCTACAAAAAACACACTTCTAAAATAACTTACTTATAGGCAGTGCTGTGAGTTGGATAGTCAGACAAAAATGCTTAATAATCTCTGGTTCTCACTGTTTAAATTTAAACTGCAGTTCTGCTAAAACATTACATCATCTTTTTCCACTTTCTGGAGTTTCCAAGCTAACAGAAACTGCATTTACATTATTTTACACTTAGAGCAATAAAAGACATTCCACATGTAAATTCTGGTCATTAACTTTAGCCTTAAAACAATAGGCAGGAATCCTTCATCTAGCCGGACTGGAGCTGACTTGTAAAACATCAAAGGCAGTTTGTTTCTGTCTTTCGGCTTTTCCCGGTTAGGGGTCGCCACAGCGGAACTCCGGTCCGCTAATGATTGGTAGTGGATTTTTATGTACCGGGTTACCCGCCCTGATGCACAACCTTCAACGAAGGCACGCCCCATTCACGTATGCCTCCACACAGAAGACGCTCTAGCTGGGAATCGAACGGGACAACATCTTGCTATGAGGCGACAACGCTACCGCAGCACCACCACCGCAGTAATGAAATAATTTTAATTTCAAAGGACCAACAAGAAATGCTTGACTTATCTTTCTTTACAGCAGATGGCAATGTTGCCACATTGTTTTAAGTTCAACATTCATATTTACAAATGATAGAATTATATGCACAATTCTATCTGGCTAGGCTGGCAGCCTTCACCCATCTCCACCAGTCTTCACACCCCCCCCCAGAGAACTCAAGCTAGTTTTTCAAGTGACCCTTGAGAAATGCTGCTTGAAAGATTTAGGTCTATCTGAGCATACCTACCCACTTCCCTATCTTCAGAGCCCATCTGCATTGGCATTGCTACTCTCAGTGTGGTGCTTCACTGACATGTCATATGATTGCAACCCCAGGCTCCATCTTAGCAACTTGACATTTTGCTGGCTGGCTTTGTTTAACCATGTTAGGGGGTTGTGATCTGTCATAACAGTGAATTTCCTTCCATACAGATAAGGCTGAAGTTTTTGCAGTGCCCACACTATGGCTAGATATTCCTTCTCTACAGCTGCATAGCATTCCTCCCTGGATTGGAGCCTACAACTGAGATAAACCACTGGGTGCTCTTCCCCCTCTGAGGAAATCTGGCTGAGTACAGCCCCCACCCCATGGTTTGGAGCATCCACCTGCACAACAAATTATTTGTTGTAATCTGGATGGGCTAACACAGGGGGTCCTCCCAAAGCTTCTTTAAGCTTCTGGAATATCTGTTCACATTCTGGGGTCCACACTACTTTATCTGGCCTGTTCTTCCTTGTTAGGTTTGTGAGGGGAGCAGCTATGGTACTATAACTGGGGATGAACTTTCTGTAGTATCCTGCTATCCCTAAAAATGCCCTCACCTGCTTTTTAGTAAGAGGTGCAGGCCATGCCTGAATAGCTTCCAGTTTGGCAGGTTCTGGCCTTATCTTACCACTCCCCACCCTATGTCCTAGGTAGGAGACCTCTGCCACACTCACCTGACATTTGCTCGGCTTAATGGTCAACCCTGCCCTCTGTAGTCTGCCCAGCACCTCCCTGACATGCTGACAGTGCTCTGGCCAGGAATGGATGTAGATGGCAATATCACCTAGGTAAGCAAGGGCAAACCCTCCTGCTCCTGCTAGGATATGATCTACCAGCCTCTGGAAAGTTGCTGGGGCATTCTTCATCCCAAAGGGCATCTTTGTGAACTCATACAAGCCAAAAGGAATCACAAAGGCTGACTTCTCTCTAGCACTGGGAGTCAAGGGCACCTGCCAGTAACCATTGGTAAGATCAATGGTTGTAAGATACGTAGCCCCACCCAGCTGCTCTAGGGCCTCATCTGTTCTAGGCATGGGGTAAGCATCTGTCTCGGTGTGACTATTTAATTTCCTGTAGTCCACACAGAACCTGGTGCTGCCATCCTTCTTTGGCACCAGCACCACTGGGGAGGCCCAGGGACTGCTGGACTCTTGAATCACCCCTAGTTCCAACATCTCCTGTACCTCCTCCCTCAGAGTCTGTTTGACTCTCTCAGGCACCCTATAAGGGGCCTGCCTAATAAGTCTCTGGGGTCCCGTATCAACCTGGTGCTGCACTAGGTGGGTGCACCCTGGTTTCCCAGTGAACATGTCCCAAAATTCCTGCAACACTGCTCGGAATTCTTGAACCTGGGTAGGAGATAGCTGCTGGGACATTGCTACCCCTTCCACTGAGGTGTCAGCCCAAGCCTCACTGAGGAGATCAGTCCCCAGATTTCCCTCAGACTCCTCCTGCAATCCACTGCAAATGCTCAGCACAAGGGCCTCCCCATCATGGTAAGGTTTCATCATGTTAACATGGTACAATTTGTGCCCCTGTCTTCTGCCTAGCAGTTCCACCATGTAGTTAACATCACTTACCTTTCTCGCCACCTTGTAGGGTCCCTCCCAAGCTGATTGCAGCTTGTTGTGTCTGACAGGAATGAGAACCATTACCTGCTGCCCCACAGCATACTCTCTAGCTTGAGCATTCTTGTCATACCACACCTCTTTCTGTTCTTGGGCTTCTGCCAGGTTCTCCTGGGCCAAGCCCATGAGTTCCCCGAGCCTTGTCCTGAGGTTTAGGACATATGCCACAACAGACTCATTGTGAGACTTGCACTCACCTTTCCACTAATCTCAAATTAAATCTAGAGGCCCCCTCACTCCATGTCCATACAGCAACTCAAAGGGTGAAAAACATGTGATTTCCTGGGGAACCTCTCTGTAAGCAAACAACAGATGGGGCAAATATTTGTCCCACTCCCTCTTAAACTGATCTGCAAATGCCTGTAGCATGGACTTGATTGTAGAGTTTAACCTCTCAACATGACCATTAGTCTGGGGATGGTAGGGGGTGGTCTTCATGTGCTTCATCCCACAGGACTTCCACAGACAAGCCAGCAGGTCTGACATGAAATTGGCATTTCTGTCAGTCAGTATTTCTTTTGGGAAACATACCCTGCTGAAAATCTCTAACAAAGCATTTGCCACCTTTTCTGCCTCAATGAAGGACAAAGCCACTGCCTCAGGGTACCGTGTAGCATAATCCACTACCACTAGGATATACTTTTTCCTTGTGGAACTTAGGGTACTCAGAGGACCCACAATATCCATAGCTACCCTCTGAAATGGCTCCTCAATCACAGGCAAAGGCATCAAAGGAGATCTCACCTTGTCTCCTGCCTTGCCTACCTTTTTGCACTGCTCACAGGTCCTGCAGTACCCTGTTACATCTCTGGAAATTCCAGACCAATAGAAGTTCTATATAATACGCCTCTTTGTACGTTTTATGCCCATATGCCCTACAAAGGGAATATCATGGGCTATGGCTAGACGCGCCAGATGGTAGGCTCTAGGCACTACCAACTGCTGTACTCTCTCACCTTCTAGCCCTCCCTCAGGAGTCCACTCTCTGTATAGTAACCCTTTTTCCCAGTATACAGATTCCCCCTTTCCTTGAAAATCAGGTGCCTCCCTACCTACCTGCCTCAGGCCTTGCAATGTAGGGTCTGAGAGCTGAGCCTGTCTCAACTCTCTCCTTGTAACCCTTCCCAGCTCCCCTTCCACAGGAAGTCTGGCATCCTCTGACAGTGGTGCCTCACTGTCAGCCTGGGTACTACTACTCACCTCTACCTTTGCAGTCACTCTGTCCAAGGGAACATCAGTACCCACAAGCAGCTGTGGCTCACCTTCAGTTTCACTGCTACAGAGTAGCTCCCTCCCTGAAGTAACCACTTCACCAGTCCTGGCTGCAAGTATGCAGTCTGTCTGGGTCTCCCCCAGGCTACCAGATCAATATGCTTATCTCCAAGCCTGACCACGTGTAACTGCATAAGTACATGGTATTGCCTCATCCAAATCCTTCCCTCTCAGGACATCTGCAGGATGATAGTTTAGAACCCCTGTTGTCTCAAGACAACCTACTATTGGCATTTTGTCTTTCCCACTTACTGGCTCCCTCACTTTTGGTTCCCCACCTTGCCTCTGTGGACATCTGTATGCCACATGGCCCCACTGGTTGCATTCAAAACATTTAACCCTAGCTCCTGGATGTGTACCTGGACTAGTAGCTTCCCCTGCTACAGGCAGATTCTATCGTGGCAGTCTGTGCTGCCAACCATGTGTTCCTTGAGACCCATGAGCAGTACTGGGGGTCCCCTTCCTGTGCAGGGCTGCCCTGCTTGCCAGGTATAGGTCTCCCTTCTTCCCCGACTCATCTGAAGTAGCACATTGTCTATCAGCTAACCAGATCCTCATGTCCTCAGGCAAAGTGCTAAGGGCTTGTTCCCTCACCAAAGGTCTGCCAGCCCTTCAAAAGTGGTGACCTGACATCAACTCACCCACCTATGGAAATAAGTGCTCAATTCAGCAACATATTCACACACTTTCATCTGCCTTGTGTTTATGCTCACAAAACTTTTTCATATGCATTTCAGGTGTTAGCTTAAACAGTTCTAAAAGACATTTTTTACAGCAGTATAATCAAAACATGCAACGTCAGACATTTTAGCTAATGTAGTTACAGCTTTACCATGGAGTAAGGGGGTCAGGAACCGTACCCAGAGCCCTTGGTCAACTTCATACTCTTTACATACCCTCTCAAACATATGAATGAAACTATCAAAATTATCCCCCTCGTTAAACTGTGGAAGAAATTTACTGACCTTTTGTGCTTCTGGGGTCCAGTTACACCCTTCCCCATTACCTCCATGACTCTGGCGAAGAGTCAGCATCTCCTTCTTATGCTGCCTCGCCCTCTCTTGTTCCTTAGCTTGCAGACGTAACAGTTTCTCATTCTCTTCAGCCTGCAAATGTCACAGTCTCTCATTTGCTTCTAATTCCACATGCCTGGCCTCCAACTCAAGTCTCTTTAGCTCCAGCTGGATTTTTGAGTCCACTGTAGAAAGGTTGAGCTGTCCATTCCCCGAGGGAATTATATCTCCACTGCCAGTCTGATTGTCCTCCTGGTTGCTATTTTCTGATGCAGTTGTAACCAAGGCTGCAATCAGGTCTGCCTTAGTCAGGTTTCCATTCACCAGTCCCCTAGCCTGGCACATCTCCGCCAGCTGGCTCCTCGTCAGCTTTCCATACTCCTCTGCTGACATGCTGCCTGCTCACACTGACTAACTTAGCTAAGCTAACAAAAGAAATAAAACAATTGTAATATGAACTCTGAGTATTCACTGCATGGCTGATTTAGAGTACAAAACACATTCAAAGCTCACTGTACACAAGCTACAGGATTCACTCTACCCACATCACTACAAGCCAATTAGTATTTGCCAATTAATTAATACGTGGAAATGGCAACAAATGGAAAACTGAATGCAAACACAAATGCTGTGGACTGCAAGCACCTCACACCCAAATAAGCGATAAACTTTCTGTAAATAAACTGTTTATTTGGAATAGTGCTGTTAAGCGCTTTTCGTCCCACCAAGTTGTGGGACTTTTTCAGACAACTAAAACAAGACAACAGCTACATTTAAATCAATTAGTTGGCAGCAAAATACAAGCGCCGCGGCTAATTAAAAATTTAAAATGATTAAAAGTGCATAAAAAAACATGTAACGATCCAAACCCGGATCACATAACAACATATTAAATAAAATATCAAGAAGTCATTTATACAATGTTTTATACATAACTTTAAACAAAATGTATTTTATTGAATTTAAAACGCTAATGTGACAGCTCCTGTGTGATCGCTTATCTTGAAATTTGTGTATACGTAAATCCTGTAAGCACTTAAATGGTAAACACACATTCTTATAGGACTGAAACAAAAACAAGAATGTATGTGTATGAGAAATATACGTGTTGACAGACAAATACTATAAAATTAAACTAGAATTATGCACGGTGTGTATATGGGTACTGTGCACTGAAAGGAAAGCAAGGGATAGAACTCCAAAAATATAGAAAAGAGAAACAAGAAAAGGGGATGTGGATATCCCACCGCTGCCAAACACAAATGTGATGTCCATGCCCTGGCTCAGCAATCAAGGAGCCTCAATCCTTATCATTAACACCAGAGAGAGTGTCTCATATATGAGGAAGGGATAACAAATACACACAGTAAAGTGCAATTTCCCTTAAGAGCACACAGAGATCACAGTCAGTCCAGGGCTGGTTGCGCCCTTGCTCCCCAGGTCCCCAATAAGACTCCCCTCTAGCACCCTCTCTTTCCAACAAGTGCTTTGTGTCCCTGCCCAAGTAGCTGACACGCACACACACACACACACACACACACACACACACACACACACACACACACACACACACACACACACTCTTTGAGAAGAGGTTATACAACCACACAGACACTCCTGGGGAAGACTGGCACAGGTTCTCCAGCTGTGCCCCTTTTTACCCAGACTATACGGTGGTACCAGCTTCCACCACCCACTAATAATTATTAGCTACTCAAAGGCCCATAAAAGGGTGTCCAATTATTACTGTGCAATATTATCATCCACTTGGTAAGTGTGACTAATCAGTCAAGGCTTATTAGAGTGGCTTTGTACAATAAACTCAATAAATATGCAATGTACTCTAGAGCTTAACTTATCTCTACACAAAACAGACACAGTTAAAAGGTTTTAAAATAGTTAATAATAAATAATTAAAACCACAAGACAATACTTTTTACTACACAGTGCTAGTCAAAAGAGTTCAAAGATCACACAGAAATACTTAAAATAAATCAGTAGTACAGTTCTGACATCACAGAAAAACACTTAGTCTAAACCTTCTAATTCCTAGCTATTGCTACAAGAAAACACACTTCTAAAATAACTTACTTACATAGAGCAACAGGCAGTGCTGTGAGTTGGATAGTCAGACAAAAATACTTAATAATCTCTGGTTCTCACTGTTTAAATTTAAACTGCAGTTCCGCTAAAACATTACATCATCTTTTTACACTTCCTGGAGTTCCCAAGCTGACAGAAACTGCATTTACATTATTTTACACTTAGAGCAATAAAGGACATTCCACATGTAAATTCTGGTCATTAACTTTAGCCTTAAAACAATAGGCAGGAAGCCTTCATCTAATCGGACTGGAGCCGACTTGTAAAACATCAAAGGCAGTGATGAAATAATTTTAATTTCAAAGGACCAACAAGAAATGCTTGACTTAGCTTTCTTTACAGCAGATGGCAATGTTGCCATGTTGTTTTAAGTTCAACATTTATATTTACAAATGATAGAATTATATGCAAAATTCTATCTGGCTAGGCTGGCAGCCTTCACACATCTCTACCAGTCTTCACAGGAGATATCAATTCACTAGTGAGTATAATATTCTTGACCTGGGTCTTACCAATATAGCTGTTTTGTGTACTGTTCTCTTATTATCCTTTTCTGGGGATCATAAATTAGTGACCTTCACTTTTATGATCTCTACTCTTGCTGGTACAGATATATTGGAATTCAAGGATTTTGAATGTAATAAACTCATCAAATTCTAGAATGAAGTCTCAAAATTAATTTATAACAGCCCCACTTCAGATGGTACCACAACGGGTAGCTTTACAAAGGAATTCTATGCCCAGTTAGACAAATTCATACAACTGACTGCCCCATCTGCATCTAACTATAATTGTTTGTGTCTTTCGGCTTTTTAGGGGTCACCACAGCGGAACTCCGGTCCGCTAATGATTGGCAGTAGATTTTTACGTACCGAGTTGCCAGCTCTGACACACAACCTTCAAAGAAGGTACGCCCATTCACGCATGTCTCCACACAGAAGATGCTCTAGCTGAGAATCGAACCGAACAGCGTCTTACTGTGAGACGACAACGCTACCGCAGCACCACCACCGTAGTATACGAAATAAAAAAAAAAAAAAAACCCTGATGGTCCACCAACATAAATAAACTCTACAGTAACTCCTCTATGAATCAGGACACCCACTCTGCTTATTTGGATCAACTTGAGTCTATCAAGATACATCCAAACTCCATGGTTTTGGGTGACTTTAACTACCCTAGCATTGACTGGGTGAATTACTTGTGCTCACCTGCGCAAAGGTTCCTCGACTTTGTCAACTCCAATACCCTGAACCAGCTGGTTGACACCCACACTAGGGGCAACAGCATCCTGTATCTGGTGCTTACAAATATGGTAGACCACTGTAGCACCCCCACTGTGAGTTCATCCCTGGTGAGATCTGACCAAAAATCAGTCTCATTTGAAGTAACTATCATACCCCCTCCCAGCAGTAACTAGACTAAAAAAACTTCTCTAAAGCAGATTATAACCTCTTACAGGATGGTAAAAATAGCTTCACTGCATCTCCCCCTTAGATGGAACTGGTAACTATGCTAAACTCTACACCAATACCCTATACAAGTACCTGTATAACTGCATTGACTTGGCAGTACCCGTTAGGACCAAAGGAAGCTCTTCAAGGAAGAGCAAACCTGCCTGGTGGACAACTGCCATTAACAGATTTTACAATAAAAGGAAGATGCTGCTGTCTAAGAGCAAGAAGGAGCAGGCTCTAAACTGGAGACACTCCCTCCACAGCTTAAATAAACAAATAAAACTTCTTGTGAAGTCCTGGAAGTCAAACTATGAATCCAAGTTAGCTTCCTCAACAAAGGACAGCCATAAGGTGCTCTTTAGTTATGTCTATAACCTAAAAGGTAAGGCCTAGATTTGCGCTGAACTTGTAGTTAATGGTAACACATATACTGAGCCAGTGGACATAGCTAACCTGTTAGCTGACAGGTTTGGTGAACATTTCACTTCCCTGTCCCCACCATACATACCTCATGACATCCCTACCACCTGTCCCCTACCTTGTATCTCTAAACAGCAGGTCATAAACACTCTCTCTAAGGCCAAAAATACAGCATTAATGGGACCTGATAACATCCCAGGCTGCATTCTACATGGGCTCCAACAAGAATTAGCATCACTATTGGGTACTCTTTTCAATCATAGTCTAAGCACTGGCTTTATCCCTGCTGAAAGAAAAACAGCCACTGTTACCCCCTTGCACAAAGGTGATGTTTCTACTGATTTGGGAACTACAGACCTATTAGCCTGACTAGCTTTATCTGCAAGGCCATGGAGTGAATCATCACGAACCTTATCAACAAAGACATAGGTAATCTCCAAACGCTAGATCCTAAGCAGTTTGGATTTGTCAAGGGGAGATCATGCCTGCTAAAGATGGTGGATTTATTCGAAACAGTCACCAGAGCCCTAGACAAGGGGAAGTCTGTGCACACAGCCTACCTAGACCTAGCCAAGGCATTTGACATAATCCCTCACTCAGGCATCACTGACAAACTTTCCCAGCTAGATATCAACCCTTATATCATAAGGTGAATTGCAAACTGGCTCACTGATAGAACCCATACAGTCAAAATAGGGGAATCCACCTCCAACAGCAGACCTGTAACCAGTGGTGTTCCACAGGGATTAGTCCTGGTACCTCTACTGTTCGAAATCTATTTCTCTGAAGTGCAAGCTAAAACCAAGGGACTGTGTCTGACAAAGTTTGCTGATTACTGCAAACTGGGTGTGGTCATAGAATTTTCAAACAATGTTGACATCCTTAAAGAAGGTCTTACACGAACAAATGATTGGTGACAAAGTCATGGCCTCAAACTGAATACAAAAAAATGTATTATCATCCCTTTCGGTAAGAGCGATGTTCTTGCAAATTACCACATCAATGGCAATACCCTAAGTACACACTCAGTGGTGAGGGATCTGGGCACTCAGGTTGATGGCAACTTTGCCTTTGATCATTGTGTTTCCTCAGTGTTAAGAAGGGCATTCTATATGGCACATCTCATAAGTAAGGGCACTGCCTCAAGAAAAGGAGAAGTTATCACTTCCCTGTACTCTTCACATTAGGCCAGTAATTGAGTACAACACCCCTTTTTGGTATGTACCCTTCAAAGCATCTGAAGCAATTGTTGAGACCACAAAGGTTCCTCACAAGGAAAATTCAAGGTCTTCAGTAGCTATCCTATGTGGGTTTGCTGGAATCACTGTCACTTTATTCTGTTTCATACAGATTACTCAGAGGCGATCTCTGCCTTACATATAAGGCGATCTCTGACCCTGCTTTATTGAAATTCTGTACATCTGGAAGTCAAATGGCACATGGGTTACTCGCTCTAAGGACCTAAACCTGGTATGTGACATCTATAGAACCTGCTGGAGGAACAGATTTCTCTCCCAGTAGTTACCACGCCTTTGGAATAGACTCCCACGTCATGTCAAACAGAGCATCTCATTGGCCCTCTTCAAATGCAATGTGAACGATTGTATGGGTAATGATACATTCACCCAGGGGGTTCCAGCTATGTCCCAGTTTGACACGGGGAATAGGTGCTGATTGTGGTAACAAGGAAAAATTTGGCTAGGCTTGTAAGGGGCCACAGGCCATTAGCCTAGTAATTCCTATGATCCAAAGAATAAAAGTGAAAAAAAAATTCTTTAAAATATACAATAGATCGAAAGCCCCTCAAATCAAGGATAACATCAGGAAATAGACAAAAACCTTGAAAAATGCTATTAATTCTACTAAGGCAGTCAAAGAACTTAGGATGGCATCTGGAGCTAAAGACAATTACAAATCCTTATTTTTGTAATGTTAAGAAAATAAGAAATAATACTTAACTTTGCTCTGAACTTATGCATAGTGGCATCATCTACTCTAACCCAGCAGGACTGTCCACATACTAGCAAACAAATTCAATGTGAATTTTATCTGAGAGATAAATACCCAAAACTCACTTAGCTCTGAAGATTTCATACTGCTGTCATTACTAAAGGACATGTACTGAAGGTGTTCTCCGACAGTAAAATACCATCTGCATGGGACCTGAAAATATATTTGTTTGTTTAATAAACAGTACTAAACAAGCCAAAGCAGATCCTCTGCTTAATCTGTTTAACCTGAATTTTGTTACTGGCTTTGATCTTGAGGTTTAGCACACAGCAATAATAATGCCACTCCACAAGGGTGACCTCACCACTGACTCCAGGAATTATAGGCCCGTAAGCCTGACTCGTCTTATTTACAAAGCCACTGAACATAGCATTACTGAAGACAAAATTACCAAACCAAGTCAGGCAGCCAAACTAGAATTCAAATATAAAATTAAAAATCACAACAAATGAAACTACAAACTACAAACCACCATTTTTATTAAAACAATAAAACCACAAATAATAGCAGTAACAAAACTTATGAGACAAGATCTTTCTCAATGTATAAAACTATTTAAGGACAGAACCCAAGTGGTTTGGGTGGAAAGTGATCAGTTGTGTTCTGTAGGCCTCAGTGTTGGGACATCTTTTGTTTGGCATTTAATTTTCTGATCTCCATACCATGAGCTAAGACCTCTGGCTAACCAGATTTGTGGACGACTGTAAACTGGGAGTCATTATCAAGCACCATCTGATGCTAAGCTATTCAACAGGAATTTACACTTGTAAATATCTGGTGTACAGAAAATGTGCTTTAATTAAATGTCAAACAGTGCAATATTGTCACTTTTGGTAGACTAACCCTCTACTAGCATACAAAACAAACAATACCACACTCCACAAAAAAAAAAAAAAAAAAAAAAAAGAAAAGATGTTAGGGATCTTGAAACCTGGTTTGCTAATTCTATTTTCTTTTCATCATTATGTTTTGACAGTAGTCAGACAGACCTTACATTTGCCACAATTGATAACCAGATCTAAGGGCATCATTGTCCTCTTCTGTTTGGCATTGATTAGGCCAAATCCTGAATACAATGCCCTCTCTGTGGTGTACTTCCCTAGGCATATCAAACGACTGGAAAGACATTCAGGGATCCTAACTAAGAAGATCACTGGCTTAAAAAACTCTAAGGTACCCAAAAAGACTAGCAGCTTTGTCTCTTTTTTTGGTGTCTCATAAATTCCTGAGTGGAGATCTATGCATTGTCTTCTGAGTCATTAGTGATCCAGTGATTCTGGATCTTCTGGATCTCCATAAATCATATAGTATCACAGACATCAATACTAAAGATCTAAATCTTCACCAGAAGACAAATGAAACATGGTGGAGATATAGACCACACCAACAAAAGCAGACAAGCTAAATGGTTTGCTAACTGCAAAAGAGTAAAGTCCAAGCACATTAACCAGGGTGAACCAAACGATGGCACAAAATCCTAATAAAACACGCAGTTCGAATAAAAAACTGAGGACCGTTTATTGTGAGCACTTTTGCAGTTAAGGAATACTGCTTCATCAGACATTACAATGCATAGGACTAGTTAACTACATCAGTCAACCAATAAAAAGAATCCAACAATTAATTATGTAAAATAGATAAAGATACAGTATCTAAAAAAATGCACAAAAATAAACTGCTAAAATAAGCAGAAAAAATAGTAAAAAATACATAACTTTTAGTCATTTAGAAGCAATACATCATTAAAAATAACTTTGTGCTGTATTAAATATTCACCTTTCAGTTTATATCTCCCAAATCTTATATGCTTAGTTTTTGATGTATTTATCAACATATTATTCTCCTGTGCCCAAATGGTCAATTTAATCAAATTATTTTGCAGACATGCCTTATCTGTAATACTTGTAATCAGTTTACCCAATTTCAAGTCGTCAGGATATAGACTGTAGAACACCTCAGATGAAAAAGTAAGGTCTGAAAGATACAATCTAAACAAGTAAGGGCCCAGTACAGAGCCCTGTCGGACACCTTGACTGTAACTAAGGATTTTACCTGTCCAGTTGGTGTGTGATACTTGCCATGTCCTATTTGTAAGCCATGCAGGTATCCATCTCATCAACAGTACATCAATACCTAGTTGTACTAATTTATTGATCAGTGTTTTGTGTATGATCCTGTCAAATGCTGAAGTTAAATCTATATAAATCACATCACAGCACAATTTTTCATTCATAGCTCTTATTATATTGTTTTAGAACATCATGTTACAGGTGGTAATAGATCTATTTTCAACATATTCTAATTCACTTAAAACTGAATATGACAACAAGGCTTACACACATGTTCTAAACGAAAAGAAGTTGCTGTTTTTCATTTGGCTTTTCCCGGTTAGGGGTCGCCACAGCGGAAACAAAAAAGTATTAAACTCTTAATATCTGGTTATTAGTTGACTGTAGTCCTCACTGATTTATCTGAAAATCAAAAAAATTATGAGGGACAGGGGAAAAAATGAGGCAAACTCAGGGACAGCTGAGAGGTATGAAGAATAAAGCATTCAAAATGCATTTTAATATTAAGCTATGAAAGATCTGTGAATAAATTGTACAGCTGTTGAAAACAAGTACTGCAGTGTTGCCTACTGGCCAGCAGGTAGCACCAACAGCATAACGTGTGATGTGGAATGGCTGAGGAAAATACACAGCTCACTCCGGCTGAAGTGAACAGACAGCATACCTCTCAACTTCTTAATGCAAGAAATCTGGACAAAGTCTACACTAATAACAGGGAGACAAAATCACAAAAATAGGGACAGATTTTAAATATTGTTTTTAAAACCTTGGAATGTTGCTAGATAACAGGTTCTGTGTTAGTATGCATTTTCTGAAATATAAAAACTCACTAAATAAATTAGAGGCATTTAACAAAATAGTCAGGTTTGCAGCTAGTGCATCCTACAGTACACACCACTGCTTAATACTAAAGACGCTCAACTGGCTACAACTGCCTGATCACCTTACATTCACTCAGCTTTAAATTGCTCACAAAATAATACACAAATCATACATATGCCCTTTTCTACAAAACATTCTCAAGCACTACTCCCCAGCACATTGCCTTCACTCAGGAAATCAAAGCCTACTAATAACTTCCAAATTCCACAATATAGCTGGAGACTCACTTTTGCTTGCATGAGCTTTTCTGTGTCTGTGGCATGTAGGAGTAGGCATTTTTTAAGCTACATTAGCATATGTCATGCTTTTTAGGGATGTGTGGTTTTTGTCTCATAACTGCAGTCCAGTCTAACTAAAGTGAGCACTTCTGTCATTATCCCCTGGGAAACAGATGCATAAAATAATGTATAGTTGGGAGCACTACACGGAAGGTGTTAGGTTGTGAAGACCAAGGTGTGAGTTTGAATCATTTGATTCCCATTTTGTATCCAATGTATGCAAATCAGTTAAACTCCTTCTTGTATTTCCAAATCTTGTTCGAAGTAAGCAACAAAGATGGGCGGATGTATTTGAACCCCATCACCTTCCATGTGGATGTTGTACAACCAGGCAAATTGGTTTGGAAAAGGGACATCTTTGGAGAGAGAGGGGGAGAGGGGGAGAGAGAGAGAGAGAGAGAGAGAGAGAGAAAGAGAGCAAACAGCGTTGCAATCAAACAAATTCTAAATGATAAAGTGTATTGCAGCTTAGACTCCTTAATTTTGTTACTTTTCCAAATGAACAGTATAGCTGTCTAAGACATGTACTTTATTCAAGAACTCTTGTTGTGTTTTATGACACCACATAGTAAAAGGTGTACAGGGAAAGGAGGGAAGAGCTATTTCAACAGCTAGTTTAGGACTGAGTTTGCAGACAAGGTTACAAAATCATATGAAATAAACAGAAATGGTATATTTGTCACTGAAAAGTTACTTGCATTGCCTGGGCTCCCATTTCATAAAGCAATATTAAATAAGACAAAGAGTAATACCTCCCCCAGACCCAAGAAAAAAAATGGATAAAGAATTCCAGTGGAATTTCTGAGCTAGGTGGTCTGCTGCTTTGATTTAATGTCTGTGTTTTGGGAGTCAAGACAATCTACTGATCAAGTTGCCAGATTTTTAACTGCTTTACAAAGAACATTATAAAAAGTCCAAACATCTCAGTAAGCCCTTAGGTTATAACAGGTTAAACATGCACCCGAGCAGCCAAAGACCACATTCATTGGAAACTGCTTCTTGTGTTCCATTCTGTGTGTGTGTGTGTGTGTGTGTGTGTGTGTGTGTGTGTGTGTGTGTGTGTGTGTGTGTGTGTGTGTGTGTGTATGTATATATATATATATATATATATATATATGTGTGTGTGTGTGTGTGTGTATGTATGTATATATGTGTTTGTATGTGTGTGTGTGTGTGTGTGTGTGTGTGTGTGTGTGTGTGTGTGTGTGTGTGTGTGTGTGTATATATATATATAATATATGTATATATATATATATATATATATATATATATATATATATATATATATATATATATATATATATGTGTGTGTGTGTGTGTGTGTGACAACTCTACAAACGAATTTAATATTTGGTAAACTCACTGAATAAAAGTTTGTTGAAGGCTGTTTTAATGAGCACAGTTTTTGAGAGGCCTATCCTTTCACAATGTGCTCCATAACAGACTTTGTGGCCTTGCTATTCATCTTCTGATGCTTTGTATCAGAACAGTAAGCCATGCAAACTTAACACTGCCTATGGTGAGGTCCTTATGGCACCTTTTCCTTCTTAAGCCCTCCCCTTTTGTCAGCACAACTTACAGACCTTGTCCATTCACTGAAGGTATGAAAGAATATGGAGCTGCACAATTTCTCTCATCACCCCTACTTAACAGCTCTGGTGATGCTTTAGGTTTATTCTCAATTCTGGGTCATAGTTGGCATGTTTAGACACCCTGCATATGCTCCACGAGCTGTCAATATATGCAGTCCACTAAAATGAAACTTGAACAGCACAAAACAAAAAAATACTATGCCCTACATCCTCACACCATAAAAAGGAAGCCCTCCCTCAGGCTACTCTTGAATATAACCAGCTGTGACTCTGAGATTACCACTCACTGTGAAGCAGCTATGCCCTGATGGGATAATTATGTTTGGTTAAATGAAATGAGCTGTGCATTGTGAAATACTGATTTACAGACTTAGATTACTACCAGAGTAGGGGAGCAAGTGCTGTGCTTCTAATCTCGTTCTTTATTATGTGGTACCCTTTTATATATGCAGTTAGCACTGCTGTGTCATGCATGATGGGATAACTCTGAATCCCTTTTATATATGCAGTTAGCACTGCTGTGTCATGCATGATGGGATAACTCTGAATTTCCCTCAAGCTGGTTTAAATGAATGGTATTTGGCAAAGACATGGGGGGATAGGAATATGCATTATTTAATTACTTGCTGACATATCTTTTAGCCTGTGTTCATAATGTTTTTCTTTCATATGTGCAGTGTTAAAAGTGAAAACTTTTAACAAATAGTACAGGTAGTTCATGTGAGCAAATTGGTAAATTAGCATGTTCATTTGCTGTCAACTCACTGATGTAGCAGGATCACTCAGTGGTTAAAGTTTTGGTTTCACGGCTAAAAATCTGGGATTCAGTACTAATTTCTGCTTAATGTCAGTTTGGAGCTTGAATTACCTTGTGCAGCTGTGTATATTTACTTTGGTGTCCTCCTAAAAATGTGCTGTTGATTGGCACATTAAACACTGCACATGTTTTTAATTTACACTTGCCGGGAGTTGGTTCATTGAAGAAAATGGTGCATGAAGAGTAATAAAATAAATACAATGCATTTCTCTTTTACTCATAGAACTCAATGTCCCTGATTTTGTTCTGCATTCCATAAGGAAATAATTAGAAACACAGCAGGAAAAATTAGTTAATGAATGATGATAGATGATAGTGTTAAATACGGCTCTATATTAGAACATCGAAGTTTCAAAACTTTGAATGTTCTAATATCGACCCCTATTCAGCGAAAGCTGAAAACATCGAACATACAGAACAGGGAATTTTTTCCCTAACACATACAACACAAGCACAACAAACAAACAGCAATCCACACACATACACCTAAAATCTTACACCTAATCCTACACGAAACTATAAACACACCACTAACTATCCACTTACCTTAACCCAAAACCTAACCCTAAGGTCCGTCACTATCGCACACTCACCTCACCCGCGCCCTAACCCTAACTCACCTAACCCGCCCTAACCCTCACATCTACACAATCGCACACATACCTAACCCACGCCCTAACCCTAACTCACCTAACCTGCCCTAACCCTCACGTCCACACAATCGCACACATACCTAACCCACACCCTAACCCTAACTAACCTAACCCGCACTCAATCGCACACTTACCTGAACCCGACCCGTAACTTTCCACCACAACGCTAAAAATACCGAAGCACCAGAAATGGACAACCAAATTATTTCCCTAGGAAAAAATTTGGTTTTCTGTTGCTTTGATATTTTCAGCTTTCGTTGAATAGGGGTCGATATTAGAACATTCGAAGTTTTGAAACTTCGATGTTCTAATATAGACCCATTAAATACATATATTTAGAAAATATTAATGGAAACCCTCTTGCAATAATGGTATACCTACACTTCTCCACAGAAGTTCTGAGGGTCTAAATGTTCTGTGGTACATTAATGCCTTATGTTTTCACTACCCAAGAGATTTATGTATGTGCCTGCCAGTATATTATTTTCACACACATACACACCATATGCACTCCACGGGCAAATTGGAAGAACATCAGTTTACCTATGGTATGTCTTTCAGGTGCTGGCCGAAACAAGAGCATCTCAATAAAACCCACACAGAGATATGGAGAACATGCAGACTTCACAAACGTGCGAGTCACAGCCAAGAGCTCAGGCACTGAGACAAGTATTATGAGATGACACCACTTGTTGCTAAACTCTGTACTGAAAATGTTTTCCTTTCTCACACATCCTGCCCACACCATTGATGATGGCTATTATTAATGCTGATGTTTGATTGTGATGGAAAGTGAAAGAAATTATAACCAATTTATTGCTAATACATAAGCTTCCCTATATATGTGTGTGTGTGTGTGTGTGTGTGTGTGTGTGTGTGTGTATATGTATACATATATATATATACCGGAATGCCTTTACCACCACCGAAATCTGGATGACTAATAATCATCTAGCTCTAAACTCAAACAAAACTAAGTTGTTATTATTGACTCCCAAGAAATACCTCTCTGTCAACATGACAGATTTCACCATTCATTCTCAAACCAACACTACCATAGAGGTTATCTCCCACACTAAATAACTAGGAGTTATCCTCAACGAAAACCTGACATTCGAACTTCACATCCACAATAATATAAAAAACAAACAAACTATAAGCTAAGCACCCTCTACCAACAAAAATGCTATCTTAACTGCTCTACTAAGGCGTACTCTCACCTTGACTTTTCTCTCACCTTCAATCCTGTATGGTGCTCCTCTCCTCACCAATATCCACTCTACCCTAAAAACCAAGCTTGAGTCATGTTATCTATCTTATACAATCTCTCTTCTTATAACTTTCCCATCAAACCCAACTACTACTCACCCACCTCTACCTATCCCCCACTCTTCCCACAACTCCCTCATTCATTCTTGAATTTACCACTTTCCACTGTGTCCAAAACCTTACTTCCAAACACAAAACTAGCACATTAAAACCAAACCTCCCTAAAGGAAAACCTAAATACTATCTACTTTATATCCCTAAGCCTCATCCAATCCCTACTCTCCTCTCCCTTTTACTTGCAGATGACATACACCCCAACCCCGGCCCAGGTCTATCCTCCCCTTCTGATGCTACCTCCATACAATCCACTGTTTCCCACTCCCATATCCCACTAAAATACATCTCTATATATTCCATCAACTCGAGAAGCTTAATGAACAAAACTACTGAATTCCATTCTTGGCTATTTCTACACTCCCCAGACATCATAGCCCTTTGTGAAATTTGGCTAAAACCTCACGTTCCAAATAAAGACATCCTTCCCTCTGGCTACAATTATAAGACTAGCTTGAACCAAAAAAAAGGAGGAGGTGTTGCTATCATGTACACTGATCACCTTACTCTAACCCCTGTAGTCACCCCCCCCCCCGACTCACCTGCGGAACTTCTTTTAGCTAACTGTAAAATTAATACCCACACCTCATTTAACATTGTTATAATCTACATTCCACCTGGATACAATATCACAGTACTGGAAAGCATTCTTTACTCTCTCTGCTCTGACCTCACCAATGAAACTATACTCATGGGAGATGTCAACATTAACTGGTTAACGCTCTCCATTGAATCTCCCTCTACCTGCATTAATTTACATGGTTTCACCCAACTAGTAACTAAACATACCTATACCACTAAATCAACTACCCATTCCGTTCTACTTGACTGGATTCTAGTATCACATCCCCAGACATATCACTTCCCTGAAACCCTACCTGACACCCTTAGTGACCACTGCCCAATCAAAGTCCTCCGTTTTAGCCCACACATACTCAAACCTCATAAGATCAAAGCATGTCATAAATGAAAAAACTTTGACCCTAATGAACTAAACAGTCAACTCTCAGCTATCAAGCCTTTCTCAGTCAGTTACCCCTTGATGAAGCTGTTATGGAATTTAATAACATGTTCCTTAACATACTCAACTCCCTGGCCGCTATACACAATGTCAGAATAAAATCAGCCATATCCCCTTGGCTAACTCCCTCCACCTGCTCCCTAATGCCTCAGAGGGACAACAAATTGGAAGCTCTGGACCACAACCAAACTCCCCCCTCCACTTACAACAATATAGACATCTTTGTAACCTTACTAAGAAAACCATTACCAATGACAAGTGAAACTATTACTCAAATCCCCCTGAAACACACCTACATAACCCTAAGAAATTCTGGCATACGATTAACCAAATCCTTCATCCAGGCAACCCCTCCACTACCCAATCAAGCCTCACAAATACTCCCCTCCAAACTGCTACAAACTTTAACACTTACTTTGTAGACTCCATTAGTAAACTAACCAACCAGCCTAACTCTAACACCACCCCACCCACCAACCCTCCTATACCCTCTAACACCTCTTCAACTTTCTGCTTATAAACTGTATCCACCAGATACATAAAATCCCTGCTCCTTAAACTTAAACCGTGCTCTCCCTCAACAGATGTTCTCCCTCCACTCTTTCTCCACCCAGCTGCCAACTTCTTAGCTCTACCCATCACTGTTCTCATCAAGTGATCCATTACTGAAGCCAAAGCTCTAGCCATATGGAAAACGTTCTTCACCCTACCCATCCATAAAGGAGGCAGCTCTACTGAACTATCCAGCTTTAGGCCCATAGCAATTATATTATCCCTCTCTAAGATCTTGGAAAAATGTGTACACAAACAAATCCTACAATACCTCATACAAGAGAACCTAATCACCCCCACCCAACATGGCTTTCGCCCAGATCATAGTACCTCTACTGCTCTCATCTCCTTCATCAACACCATCTCACTAGCCAGAGACCAGAATAAACTAGCCTCTTGCCTCTTTCTTGACCTCTCAAAAGCATTCAACACCATCTACCACCCCCTCCTCTTAGATAAACTCTCTGAACTAAACCTATCCACCCCTACTATCTCCTGGTTCTCCAGTTTCCTCAGCAATTGTTTCCAATCTGTTAAATGGCTCTCTGCTATCTTCCCTGAGCTCCCTATAAAGATGGGAGTACCCCAAGGTTCAATTTTGGGACCACTACTGTTTAATATTTTTAATAATCGATTATCTACCTCTACTCCACAGTCATAACCATTGCTGATACCCTCCCCGAGCTCCATACTACAGCACAGAACTCCTTTTTATCTACTGAAAACTGGGTCAACCAAAACCATCTAATCTTAAGCCCAAAGAAGACCGAACTCTTACTCTTTGTACTGAAAACAATGAACCATCTGAAACTGTCCTTCTCTATCACTTCCTATAATAACACACCCATCACAGTGGAAAACCATACCAAACTACTTGGGGTCATTATTGATGACCAGCTAAAATTTGACCTGCATGTACTATGTAACATTAAGAAAACCCAGTAAAAATGTGGACTCCTTTATAGAAACAAAAACTTTCTTTCCAGTAAAGCTAAGACAGCCCTATTGCATACTTACCTATTACCAACCCTTCTCTATGGTTCTCAAATCCTTACCAACTTTCAAACCTCACTTATTTCTAAACTAGAGTCCACCTACAACAAGGTAGTTAAATTTGCTGCTGAACTACCATACTCCTCTCATCACTGCTTAGCACTCAGAAAACTGAACTGGCTAGAATTCCCCCCATAACCTTCTCCTCTCTCAGCTTCAGATAATTCATTCTGTTCTGTACCAGCCCACCTTCTGCACCAGTATCACATCTATCATCTCCTCCTACACCCCAGCAAGAACCCTTCGGAGCTCTGAACAACATCTCCTATCCATACACAAACCTAAGAGCAACATTGGCAAAAACCTTTACAGCGATTCCCCTACTGAGAGCTGGAATAAACTTCCACTTGACATTTGACACATTAGATCCAAACACCAATTCAGAAAGGCAGTAAAAAAAATCACTTAAGCAATAATAGACTATGTCGATGTTATCTCCCCCTTGACTGACCCATTTCCTCTTTGCCAACCAGCAACTCCTTTCTCCCACGCCTGTGTAATCCCAACTTTCTTCCTAATTTACTATATTTCAACTCAGCATGCCTACATTCCTGTCTCTCTACCTTATACCTGTATTCTTGTGAATCTTTCTTACCTGACCACTTCTCTTCCATTGTGGCTATTTTAAACTGCACTGGTGTCTAAGGATGTAAACTTATATTAGTTTGCCCTACTCTGCACTGCACCTATTGTACTTTGCCTTGACTTAAATGTACATTTTATCTGTTCTACTTTTTACTCTGCACTATACCTACTGTGCTTGCTGATTTGTAGAGTCTAATTGCTACTCATGTTAAACCCACTTTCTTGTATATCACTATTGGAAACTTGTATAATTAGCTATGTATTATTTCAACTTACTTTTATGTATGAAATGTGGAGCCTTTCTCCCCGGGTCTCCACTGAAAAAGGGCTCTGACCCAGCTGGACCAACCCGATTAACAAATGTCAAATAAATAAATAAATAAATAAATGTTACAACAAGGTAGATAAGTTTGCAACCAACGCAAAATACTCTTCCCATCATTACATTGCCTTAAAATCACTTAACTGGGTCGAACTTCCACATCATCTAACCTACAGCTAATCACAGCACACGAAATCATTTGCAAACCCTCAGATTGCTCAGCCCTATCCTCCATCTTAACCTACTACCACCCAACTAGGCCACTTAGATCTGAAAATGAACTTCTCCTGCAAGTAGACAAATCTAAACTCCCAGCTGGTAACATGCTTTATTCCTTATCTATTGCCAGGCTTTGGAACTCTCTTCCATTATCTATCAGAACCTTCAGTAATGTCTCTTCAGTCAAAAAATCTTTGAGGCAACACCTCTCCACCCTGTGGCAACGCACATGTCTCAGTTCTCATCCATCCATAACCTGACTGCCTACACTCTTAAGTTTGTTTATACCTTAATTTACATTCTTACCTCTTCAATCTTTCTTTTATCAGTACTCAAAACAAACAATTTAACTTTTGCTCTACTATCCATCTTTGCCCATCTGTCTATCTACACCTCCATTCTACTTTGCTGCCAATATTTATTTATTTATTTCCAGTTTGATAACCGGGGAAGTCCACTGGGCCCGAAAGCCCGTTTTCAGTGGAGGCCCGGGGAGAAAAGCTCCATAATAATAATACATTACACACATAACACTCTGTGTTCTAACAGGATAACACCTTTAACAATTTCCAAAAACATAGTACATTTGGCAGTATACATAAGAAATTAATATTTTTATGCGACTGTATTGTTAGCATAGAAGAGAGAGATAAAAAGAAATTATACATAGATCTTGAATGCAAGAGAAGTAAAACAGAGGAGAAGTGAAGGAGATGCAAAGAATTTAAAGGAGAAGAGATGCCAGGAGGAAGATAAAAAAAGAACAGTTAGACTAAGATTCATTTTATGTTTGAGTCTAAAAGTACATCTTATGAAAAAGGCAAAAGATACATTTGTGAGACTAGACATGCATGTAGGCAGTGGGGAGGAGAAGATTTAAAAGGAATAAATAAGAGTTTAAG
>NC_056725.1:1478863599-1479131099 GCF_019279795.1 Protopterus annectens
TGAAGCCGCGGAGTGCTTTGCAGGTTATAGGGGAGGGCATAGGAGAAAGAGGTCACTATTTAAAAGCACTGCCCTTTCTCGTAGGAATAGTACAGAGGAAGAGTCCTATGTTTAACGACAGTAAATGCTTGGATATATAACGCAAAACGAATATTGTTTCCCTTTAGATAAGCCGTTTTCACACACGAACAGCGTTTTTATGATGGACTGCAGCTGGTTGCTAAATTGTTCCCAAGTTGTGTGATTTTTGTTTCACTTCTGGTGTAACAGGGCAAGCCGTGTTACTTTTTAAGTCTGCAAAAGTACGTGTAGTTTTGTTTTCCTTTTGGGAAAGAGAATGGCACCACAGGAGCATTTGGGTCTACGTTCTGGCTTCGCCCCACCCGTGCCCCCACACCGTCCGAAGCAGAGGGTGGCCACTCAGTGTCCTGTGCAGGAGGAGCTCTGCCTGAAGTGTGTCCTCGTGGGGGACGGAGCAGTGGGGAAGACGAGTCTACTAGTCAGTTACACCACCAATGGCTACCCGACGAAGTATGTGCCCACTGCTTTTGATGATTTCTCAGGTAAGCCTGCAAGAAGGGGCATCAACAGTCTGACTAAACTTATACAGACACGTACCTCTCAGCTGTGCCTGATTTCATAGAACGCGCCTGACTTTCACCTTATATTTAGCTTATCCTTAATAAAATCTCTCTTGCAAGGCATTGAAGATTACAGTAATGTCAGACGTCAGAAACTGCAGTTTTATATTGTTCCGAAAATTTTAATGTTAATGCTAAACTTGCATTAGTATTTGGTTAAATATTGGAATAATGATTTGGGGCCTTTGCTCCCCAGCCCATTTTTCGGCTGTCGTCCAGATTCCTTGAGCAATAAAGTTGAGAGGTTTGTGCAGACAAAATGTCATCACTAGTTCTTAGTTTACAGACCTAGCTGTTGATTACAGGGGTGGCAGCATGTGCCTATTTTGTAATTGACGGGTGCTTCTTGCTAGCTGCCTGGGCATAGTTTTGACTTAAGGACACGTGAATAGTGGTGGTACTTGCTAAGTAGACTGTGGGCGCTTTAGTTAAAATGTCAGATTTTATTAGTAAGAAGGGATTGTATTGACTGTACTATCCCGTTAGAAAACGACATTGGTTCGCAACTGGGGGTCATTCTAGTGATGCAGTCCACCAACTGTTGTGCTAGCATGGAGTGAACTGTGTTAACATCAGGTCTCCAGCACCAAAGCATTCCAGAAAATATTAAAAAAAGTCTCAAACTGCTCAGTGACCTGGCACTTCTCGAATTTCGCAGATTGTCTATTTTTCTCTATATTTCTGATCTGCTCTTCTTAAAATATATGTTTTTTTTATGACAAATACTTGTGGGATAAACTAAGTAATGATAGCCATCTTCTATTAGGATTTGTCCTTCAGAAAAGCATGCTAGTGCAGAACCAGTTATTGTACCGAATTTCTGAATTTATAAGACTAATATTTAAAAATATTAAATATTTACTTTATTTGGGGCCCCATTCTTTTTGTCTTTGTCCGGAATTCTCGCGCAGGTTGAGATGTATCCTTTGAACTGTCCACTGTATGTGGGGGTGCTGTGTGTGGCGTGCGTGTTCTGTAGACTCTCCACTTTTAGCTGTATTGTGTACACCGCGCCGCTGACTTGGGGTACTTTTGCTTTTGTGAATTATTTCTGATTTTTAGAGTTGTCGTTGAACACCAGTACTTCTAGTGTACCTCTACTAGTTTAAGATGTAGGAAAGCAGGCTGCTTGAATGGAACGTTCTTGTAACTTAACCGGTTTGGTCCAACTGGGTTTGGGGCCCATTTTCAGTGGGACCCGAGGAGCAAAGCTCCATTAATAGACAGTTACAGAAAAATCACAATTCAAATGCATTTTTTTGTACATACATATGTGAGAGACAATAGACAAACATTAAAAAAAACATAATTTATACAGCAAGAATAAGAACATAGTATAATGCATACATCAGGCAATATACACTAATTTTTACATAGCAAATAAAAAAAAAATCACTAGAGAATTTTGTATGTTTGTTCATTAAAAGCATTTAGCACTTGCTGTTTACATGGATAATGAGAGAGAAATGAATTAGTATTTTATAACTTGTACCAGAACTGGCACATGGATTATGGGGCAGCATGCCTCTCAAATGTACATTTATCATGTGATCTTAACTTCATATTCCCCAAAGTTCCACATTGAAATAGCCTGTCACAAATTATTAGAATTTTTAACCGGGATTCATCAAAAGAGATCAGCTAAAATGTAACACGTCATACCTCTCAACCTCATAGAGGAAGAAGTCTAGACAAAGCCATAAATAAAAGTGGGATAAAGGCCCCAAAATGGGGACGATTTTTAAATTTTGCTCTTACAAATTTAGAAGGCTGCTAGACTAAAAGGCTGTGCATTAGCATGTATTTTCTAATGGGTATGAAGTCTGAAACACAAATGTCTGTCAATATTTTCTAACTTCAATCTTTAGTGATTTGCCCATAATTTGCCAGAAAGTCACAATTTTATGAAAAATAGACAAAAAATATGAGGCAAAAATTTGGACATTCTGTGAAAATCTGTACAGCTGAGTGGTATGATAATATGAGCTTCCAAGTTATAGCTGTTTCATGATTTGCTCATTTGTTTCACATTGAGAGGAAGTGTTCCTCATTTTGTAGATGGTGGGTTGTGATCTATGTGAGGCGGTACCTGAACAGATTAGTACTCGCCTAACTGGCTTAAGTTGGCTTCCCTATTTCCTAATTGATTTTCTCAAGGCAACCCTGCACCTACTGTGCATCCTCCTTCAAGTGATATGGTCATTGTCTGCAGTCACACCATTTTGTGAGGAAGGAGGGCAACGTTAGAGACCTGTCTCTGCAATCACTGAGCATGGGTGTTGAGTCATTATTTAAAACTGATTTCCTTAGTTATGGTAAGTTAATGGCCAAAGACTTGGATGATTTGCTCTTGGTATATGTTTTAGCAGTTGGGTTGGCATGCACCCACACCTCTCAGCCTCAATGCAAAAATTTGCACAGCTGAAAGGTATGCATGTAAGTACCTCTGCAGATTGTTTTGTTACCAAGTTGGGTGGAGGGAGCAGGAGTTAGTGCAAGGGGTGTCCAAACCTATTTCTCTGTGGTTGCATCCCTGCTAGAAAACCAGGTAAGTGTCTTCTCAGGACAGTACTAATGGTTTATTTTGGTAGCCCAGTTTGATGCGTATATAAAGTAGAAAAACATAACACAGCATTTTTTGTCATTTCTTTCATCACTTGAGTAATCCTTTTTTTTTTTTTTAATAGCTGTAGTGCAAGTCGACGGTGACCCAGTGAGACTGCGACTGTGCGATACTGCAGGGCAGGTAAGCAGTCAAAGTGGAGTCTGATTCATCAGGGATTGTCTTAAAACCTGTTCAAAGGAGATTGATATATCAAACAAGCATCAGTGTTGCAATCTTGAGATTTATAACTTGCCTGCAAGATTTTGTGAGCTTTGAGATGGCTCTAATGGAGATACAGTCAGGAACACTGCCTGCAGTGGGAATGTGTAAGACTTTCTCCTTATGTAAGACATTTTTCATTTGGAGCCTTGTTGAATCTTTCAAATAATAAGTAACATTTAGATTTTTAGTGTGTTGCCGTGCATTTTGTTGAGTACAGCAACAAGGGAAATTCATGCCTTCATTTAATTTATCCATCAATGTCTTAAAGCTTTTTTGTGCTTTCAGTTTTTGAAGCTTACATGATGCAATTCTGTTAGCTTTAAATTTGGGGATTAGTTTGTTTCTTTTAATATTTATGCTTATATATCCATTTTTATAATTCTGTTGGTAGTATGTGAGCAACATGAACTTTCTCGGGGATCTTAATTGTGTTGTTTAGAATGAATAGCTTGAAAAGAGTGCCCTTTGAGAAGCTGCGTCCCCTTAAGTGTTGCTGTAGTAATGCACCATGGTGACTGATAACATTTATTACTTTAGGACACAGTCTAACCCCTTCCTGCTGTGAGTTGAAAGGATATCTAATTGCCCTCAGAGAAGAGAGGAAATGCATTCTAATTGACAGCTGTTTATAATATTCATTTTCAGTGGATACCTCCCTCAGATCCATAATAAACTGTCAGTGATTTGAAATATTTTTCCATGAAGTCATCCGGTCCTGTCAGATTACACTAGTCATTTAAAATAAAGTATGCATTGTTGTGTATCTGAAGACCATGTGCATAAAGCAGCTCTGCAGGAACAAAGTCAACGTGGGTGTTGAACTTCTAGTTATAAAAAGAATGCACTCTGTTTTTAGAAGTGACAGGTAGCTTACATATTGTTTGTGTAGTTTAACTTAAAATCATGTAAACCCCACACTGTACAAGTTGCAGACTCCAAATCTGACCTCAAACCAGTGACAAATGGAGTACCACAGGGTTCAGTCCTGGGCCCTCTCCTATTTGGTATCTACTTCTCTGAAGTACAGACTAACACAGAAGGCCTCTGGCTAATGAAGTTTGCAGATGACTGCACACTAGGAGCCATAGTCAAGCCCCCAAATGATGTGGATATCCTACAGAAGGGCCTCGCTGAGATAGATGCCTGGTGTCAGAGCCATGGCCTCAAGCTCCATGCCAAAAAGTGCAGTATCATCCCCTTTGGTAAAAACCCTGTACCCATGAACTACCACATAGGCAGCAATCTACGTAACACCAAATGAGAGACCTTGGGACCCAGGTGGACAGTAGTATCTCCTTTGATAGTCACATCGCCACAGTAGTCCTTCTACGTGGCACACCTCATCATAAAAGGGTTGTCATCCAGAAAAAAAGAGGTCATTGTTCCCCTCTACTCAACACTCATTAGACCCATTATAGAGTACAACGCCCCTTTTGGAATGTACCTCACAAGGCATCTGCAGCAGCTGGAAAGGCCACAGAAGTACCTCACAAAGAGGATTACTGGCCTCAAACAAATGCCCTACACTGACTGTCTCAAAAAACTCCAGTTTTACTCCATAGCATATCGCCTACTCCGAGGTGATATCTGCCTAACATGTAAAGCTATGTCAAACCCAGAGCTGTTGAACATGCTATACCTAAAGAAATCCCAATCCCTCCGAGCTACATGCTCTAGGGACCTAAACCTTGTCACCACAACAAACAGGACATGCTGGAGGGATATATTCCTGTCCCAGAGACTTCCCATACTCTGGAACAGGCTACCCATCTATGTCAAGCAAAGTTCTTCATTAGCACTCTTCAAGAAAAATCTTGGGAGTGGATGGGAAATAGGAAATGCACCCCGGGGATCACTTCTGTGTCTCTGCTCGACAGTGGCACTGGAAAATAACTTTCTTGGGTGGCGTAAGCCAGGGAACCTTGTTGTCTAGGCTTACGTAGGCCCTTGGGCCGATAGCCTAGTACCTACCTATGAACCTATGAGTATTTCCATGCCTTTTTACAGCAAACTTCCATAATAGCATGAAAAGGATTTCTGCAATCATTTCCATTTTGTTTTACAATTTAGGCTTTTGAGTGGAGGGAATGTATTCAAAAGTGTTCTGTTTTGTCAGTGTTACTGTACAAATTGCACTTGCTTTGTCTAGTAAATAGTTGTGGGTCTATGCACCTGTTGGGAGGGGATGAAGCAGTTTATTCCATGTTGTAACTTTTAACTACATGGTCCCTAGTTTATGGGAGGGGCAAATCTATATACATTTCTTTAATGTATTTCAATGGTTGTATCATTAAGGTTGATCTTTTATTTCTGCGTTACATATCATTCCGTCTTACTGTTCTGTTTTCTTTCTGCCTGATGCTTTTTAATTGGGTTGGAATCTGTTTTCGCTTTCACCGCCCAACCAGTTTCTTTTTATATCACATCTGTTTGCTGATCTGAATCTTCATTGTAAATATTTATTCTGCTATTGCCATGAAGTTTTTTTCACACCGGCTGAGCCTCAAATACATCCTTTGATGTCAATGTTCTGCCCTGGTCAACAAATAAGTAAATACCTGCATCTTCTAGGCTATCCATCTCATGGCTTTTGGTCTTTATCTCATTCTGCAGCCCTCTAGTTCATATACATCATTCTCTCTTCACAAAATTTTCTCCGGTATCATTAGCATTGCATCTGTTTTATGTATAATATTTTGTAGAGTGTACAACACTTCATAACATCAAGGACTTTAGCATAGCTAATCCATCTGTGCACCACTGCTCCTTTAAACATCTTGTAAATTCATATTCAATAACTTAGATATTGTCTTATGTAAGTGTTGTCTGATGTAAGTATTGACTAATTTGACCTTGTAGTGTATTTCTCAAAACTTTTCTCCAGCATCACAATTCAAATTTTTTTTTATACTCAACAACCCCCCCGCCTTGACAATGTGATATATTTGCTGTTTACTATATTATCAAACTTTTCTGTAACTTTGAAGCAAGCATCTATTAATGTTATGATTGCTGTCACCATCTGCAGAGATCTTTGATCCCATGAACTAGCTTTTGTGGTGCATACAAGTTAGTAACATGTTTTCTCTCTCTCGTTATAGTGTATTGTTTCTTTACTCTCTTGCAAGTGCAGTGATAGGTGTTTGAACTGTTACAAGACTGTCAGTTGAACTACACGTACATGCATTTGAACCCATTAGTATATAGGCCTATGCGTAGCATAAATATTTTTTACTCTAGGAACTTAATGGGTTTTGCTTTATTATGCCTGAAATGCTGCTGTTCAGCTGCTTTGTATTTCTAGAATGTTCTGTTTGCAGTATCACTGGAACTTTTCTTCTGGTTACCCACTGTAAAGGGGTTCTGACCATATGGAATGGTTACCCACTGTAAAGGGGAAGTTCTGACCATATAGAACTTCCCAGTTAACAGATGCAAACAATAAAGTCATAGGTGCTTCAGAATGACCAAATTTGTATCCACAGTGGTGGTGCTGTGGTAGCGTTGTCGCCTCACAGTAAGACGCTGACCGGTTTGAATCTCAGCTAGAGTGTCTTCTGCATGGAGACATACGTGAATGGGCGTACCTTAGTTGAAGGTTGTGCGTTAGGGCTGGCAACTCATCACATAAAAAATCAACTGCCAAACATTAGCAGACTGGAGTTCCGCTGTGGCGACCCCTAACCGGGAAAAGCCGAAAGACACAACAACAACTCCTAGAGAGTCAGTCTTGTAGACATTAAGCTAGGAGTATATTAATACAACTAAAGTGTTACTGACAGTTTGTTATGAGTGATAAGCCAGTAATACAAATTTGGTGTAGACTAGTTCAGGAGTTGATGTGTTTTAGCTAAGGGACCCCTACTTCATATGTTGGTTTATGGCTTTATTTTCAGCTTTGCATTTTCAGGATTTTATTTAGACACAAACTGAAAAATATTGTTAATTTGTAAGTAGATACAAAGATTTAAATATCTGTGCTAGTGATATGTAAAATGTTTCTACATCTTTAATTTATCCATTATTACCTATTTTAATGCTGTAACAGTACAATGTTGCAGTTAATAGCTTCTTTAAGATACTGTTTCAAGAAACTGTGGTATGAAATATGCAGTATGTAAGAACACTGATGAAACTTCATATGTTAACTTTTGAAACTTCCAATGTAATTTTTAGTTTTTGGCTGTGTTAGTATGCCTGATGTTTGAACTAGGTGTTCTGGGCCTATCTAATGCATGGGCTGATTTCACAACAGTCACTGATTTACTATGATTTATGTACACATTCCTATCTAATTAAATGTATTCTCTTTTATTTCAAGGATGAGTTTGACAAGCTGAGGCATTTCTGCTACCCAAGAGCTGATGTCTTCTTGCTCTGCTTTAGTGTGGTTAATCCATCCTCTTTCCAGAATGTCACTGAAAAATGGATTCCAGAGATCCGCCACTACTGTCCTACAGTTCCAGTTATTTTAGTTGGGACCCAGTGTGATCTACGGGAGGACGTTAAGGTGCTAATAGAACTTGACAAGTGCAAGGAGAAACCAGTACTAGACACAGCAGCAAAAGCTCTTTCTGTAAAGATTAATGCAGTCTCTTATGTGGAGTGCTCTGCCCTGACACAGAAGAACCTCAAGGAGGTTTTTGACACTGCCATCCTATCTGGGATGAAATATTCTAAAGACAGGGCTAGCAAAGGAAAGAAGATGAAAACTACTGCAAACAAAATGAGAACTCTTTCCAAGTCTTGGTGGAAAAAGTACGTGTGTGTTCATTAAAACTGCATTGCTCCTATCTGAAAATGGACTGTCACAGAGAAAGTAAAGAACTTGTGTAACGAATACTGTTTTTGTTTATTGGTTGCTGAGACTAAATACGTTTTGGGTTTTAATTTTTTTTTTTTTGGAAGTGACATTTCCTTTAGACTCTAAACACCTCTGGACATTAAAACTGTAAACCCTTTGGACATTTCTTACCTGTTGTTGATGTTTACATATTTGCTGCTACAATGTTAAGGTGGTGTTTTAAGAGGATTGAGTCTGCAGTGGTCTGTCTTGCACCTTTTTACCACTTTTGCCCTTCAGTTCCCAGATTGGCCATCCTTTGCAAGACATTTGAGTGCTGAAATTGTAGACTGGTCATATAAATGTGGAAAGAGCCAAGGCATGGGTGATGCCATACTTTTGTGGGTTTGTTACAGCTTTGTCTTTTGCATATCTGTTAGCATGTGCTGTTAAGTCGCAGTAATTGTTATGGTGCTTGACTGCACAAAAACGAAAGGCATGGGTATCGGTAATTCAGATGTCAGCATGATGTACTATTGGTCAGTCTGCGAGTGGGGGGTTGCCTGCTTCATTGAGATGTGACACAGTACGCTGCATCATTCTGGGTGCCTCAAAAAAACAACTGCAAATGCTTTCTTTATCTTCCTATATATTGCATTTATATTTGCCTTTGTGACTTGGATCTTGGCTAAGAAATCTGATGAAGGGCCTGATGAAGCTTTCAGTTACCCAGTTAACAAGTCTGCAACATTTGTTATTAAGTACACTTTTTAATTTATTTCTTTTAATGTGAAGATTGAGCTGAAATGAAAAAAAAAATGTGTGTATAGCTGATTCCTTCTTAATTGGAGTCTGTTGGCAGAACCATATTATGTTGCCTTAGAATGAATTGCCTCCTGAGTAGTTTGTCCACAGATCTGCAGTGAAACTTCCCTCCAGCATACCTGAAGGGTTTTCACATTAACTGGAATGACTGTTGTATGTTTGCAAAGCTGTTGAGAGTATGTTGAAAGGTATTTTTACCATTTATACAGATGGAGACTTAAGAGAGTTGTGCAGCATAAACTTGCTGTTGTATTCTGGGACAGTGCCATTCTGAGCATGCTCCTGTTCTGTGATGCATTGCCGATCTGCATGCTGCTGTAGTGCATCCCAGTAACATTCTGGGCATGCTTCCACTGTGTGATCCAGTGACATTCTGAGCAATCTCCCTTTTTGTGACCCAGTGCCATTCTGGGCATGCTCCTATTCTGTGACCCAGTGTTCTCTCTGAGCATGTGCCCATTGCTGCTGTTTAAACTCTGAACGATACCATTCATGCACTTTTACAAAGTCCATAAAATCGTTAAAGCATGCATGTGTCTATTTTATTTAGGTTGCAGATGCAGGCACTCTGTAAAATAGTTTTCATATTGCTTCTGTTGTAAGAAGCTTGGTTTTATTTCTGAAACTGCACAATGATTGTACTTCACAGAAATGTAAAGAACTCTACCCCCAATTTCAGTGATTGGTTAAAGCTGTTTATATCTGATGTATTAGACTGAGGCAGAGATCAAAGAAAGCTGCATCAATTTCAGATGTCTAGCTGTACTGTCACATGGCTCCTTGTGGGGGAAGCATTTTTTAATGTTCTGTGCTGCAGTGTTGCTGCTTTATAAGCAGTGCTGATATTAATTTTCAAATAAATTCATTTATATTTTAACAATCTTGCCTGATTTTTTTTTAAGTTCTATGAACAAGCCTTGCTTGGTAACAGTACATATTACTATAATTCTATCTCTGAAGACATATTTAATTAAGGCTGATGGCTTGTATTGGTGAGGCAAAATGAATGTTTGGGAAGCAGAGGTCAGTTTGTAGTTCATGGCCCTTGACCTGAGTTGGCATATTTGTTTAAAGCCATCCTGTGGATGTTCTTAATATCGGAATCTCTAGGTGACACCAACCATTATGAAACATGTTCTAAACTGAAATCAATATTTTCTTTTCCAGTTATTCTCTCGTAGTCTTCCCTTGTGAGTAGCTTTTACAGTATACACAGAAACATAGTTTATGTATAGAATTTTGCATCCGAATTTTCATTGTTGTGCTCTAAGAATGTTCATCTTTACTTTGAGCACTATTCTAATCAAAGGAGTAACACTAGGAAGGCCACTTCATCGTTCTCCATTGCTCAAGCTTAAGAATCAGTGGTGCATTTTTGAGATTTTTTTGTATTCTATATTTATAAACTGGCAACCCTCTTCAGCTGCAACCCGATCTGAAAGGCACATTATGAAGTAAGTTTGTTATATAAAATACATTTTTTTAGATCTATACTTGCATACATCTACAGGAAATTAACTTCCATAGAGCAGATATTTTATGTTCCGTCACACTGCATTGTGGAAGCCAGTTTGACAAATGCTGGAGAAGAGTAATGCTGACTTTCGGCTTTTCTCGGTTAGGGGTCGCCACAGTGGAACTCTGGTCCGCTAATGATTGGCAGTAGATTTTTACATGCTGGCTTGCCGGGCCTAACGCACAACCTTCAACTAAGGAACGCCCATTCACACATGTCGACACACAGAAGACACCCTAACTGAGAATCGAACGTGTAACGTCTAACTGTGAGGTGACAACGTTACCGCAGCACCACCACATATGAAATATCCACAAACTAGTCTGACACAATTGTCATTATTTCTAACCTTTGAGGTTAAAGGTAGCAATAAGACTTTGGCAGGTAAGTGCAGTGTATGAAGAAAGGCCTACAGTCAGCAGGTTGGGTTATTAAAATCTCAGTAACATTTGTAGAGGTTTCCCCATTATAGCAGCTTGGTTTTGAAGATGGAGCCATTTAAAATCTTCTGTCAACTGGCATTGGCTGTCATAAGTGAGTGAGTGCTTGTCAGTATAATTTGGAGATAAATGTATCTGTAATATATGTCATATCATCTCTGTTAGAAACAATGTGCTTATATTTAGTCTGTGTTTAATTTGCTTCTGTTCAGCAGTGTTCGTTTTTTATAACACATGATTTAATAGTCCATCTGAATGGTGCCATTCTCATGTTAGTTATTCTGTTTGTAAGTATACCATCTGTTCCTTTAAGTGTTTATAAAGATAAATAAAACAAAATATTAGAATCAAAGTACCAAGCTTGAGAAGGATATGAAACAACAGATGGAGATTTCTAATCCTAAATTGTAGCTATCTCAACTGAAATGTGCTATCTGTGTGGCAAGCCATTCTGGCCATAATGAGGCCTTCAGTACTCTTCAGAAGTAAGCATACACATCTACTCTTAAGATGACGTCTGCTGACATTGCTTCACTTAATTGTTTGATTAGATTGCTGCTACATGTTTCTAGTTGATTTTGACAGTAAAAACAGAAAAACATTTCTCTAGTTATTACCATAAACTGATGTACCTTCTCAGGTCTTATCTGAATCATTTTGATCAACCATAGTTGCAAATTCCTTCCGCATATCATTGCAGAGCTTTGCTGGGCTTGGTTGAATGCATGCTTCTCTACTCTGCCCCATGCCCCTTTTTAGCCACTTACACGATCTTGGCAATATTTTGAATCTGTTATCCTATCATTCCCTTGTGTCCTTCAACGTTTACATGCCCAGTGCCTACAAGAATTCCTTTTGCTGCTGCCTTTTCCTCTTACAGTATGTAACCCTCTGGCTGCCTGTCTATTACGTTGCTATTGCTTTGCCCAGAAATTTGTGTTTTACATTGTTTGTTTTCAGGTTGTGCAATGACAGAGTTGCTTAAGTCATAGTAATAATTTTTATTAAATACAGCAAGCACACATTCCAGATTATTTAATTCCGTCACATCTGTCTTGTGTATGTTTATTTTTGTTCTTGATAGTCAGACCATATGTACCACACAAACTGCATTGAAATTTTCATTTTCAGTAGCATCTTGAAGGTATGCGTAAATGGGTGTGCCTTAGTTGAAGGCTGGACGTCGAGCTAGCACCTCGGTGTTCGTGAAAATCTATCATTAGCAGACCGGAGTTCCGCTGTGGCGACCCCTAACCGGGAAAAGCTGAAAGACAACAACAGTTAAGATACCAGTCTTTCTTTCTGGATTAGTGTCTCTACTTTTCAGGATCCCACATTTTCTTTCTTTATTTCATGATTCTGTTCCTTCAATTTTCTGTGAATATTTGTCTCAAGCTTTGACCTATACAGTAACTATTAGGAGGAAGAGGAAGGTGTGTTGTCCTAATGGGATAACTGCCAATTTACTAAGCATTTGCAGAAACCTTGTAACATCTTGGAAATGTAATTACAGATTAGTTTTCGCCAAGTGTCGTGAGCTTTTGTTAAACAACTTTCTTTTCAGCTAATTGAAAATAGCAATTCAGTAATCCACTGAGGAAAACTGAGGAAAATAAAATTGCACGGACGGGGGATTTTTTTTTTACAGCTACTTTATTTTCAAAGTTAAAAACATCACCACATATCTTAGAGGCATGTGAATGTACAGTGGTACAAACACAGGGAGTCTGCATATGTGTTTTAAGTTAAACAGAAGATGTTTTGAGCATTGTTTTTCCAGTAAATATGTAGAAGTAGAAAAACAAAAACAAAACAAACACAAACAAGCAAAAGAGTGGGAGGTGGGGGCTGTCAATGAGATTCTGGTTTGAAAATTTCAGTTTTGTTTTTGGAGCATGCTCATCAGCAGCTTTTTGTCATTGCCTACGGTCAGAGCATGTTGTTACATTTTTAAGTGCTTTTCTAGTCCATTGGCCATATGTCATGTTGCCCAGGGGCCCCCTGCATTTATGTGGTTGGTACACTTTGTAGTCCTGCAGCTTGCTTGCCCAAAGCCATCAAACTGAGTGTTGAAACAGAAACCATGAACCAATTTCTTCAAGAGAGCACACACAAGTCTTTCTAAATAACTTCAACTGATATAACAAGACATTATTTTGTGTATCCTTGATGACCCAACATAATCAAGTAATCAAAAATATGGCAAAGGAAAATGAGCCGTGACTGCAGTGGGGGACGTATTTTTAATAGTCTAATGGTTGAGGCCTGCCTCCATTTCAACCCTTCATTGCTGTCTTGCCCAGGAATGCCTAGAGTAACTGGTGTTCAAATGTGAGATTGTGGATCCTGAAGTAACAGACTTGGTAGTATGAAAAGAGTCATGGGATACATTTTTTAACCCCTTTACTGTAATATATTATATATTATATTATATCATGTATCCGCGGTGGTGCAGCGGTAAGCGTTGTTGCCTCACAGCAAGAGGTTCTCCCGTTCGATTCTAGGCTTGGGTTGGGAGTGCCTTCTGTGTGGAGTCAGCATGTCCTCCCCACGGTCGAGTGGGCGTTCGAAAGCCATGCGTTGAATGGGCGTGCCTTCATTGAAGGTTGGGCATCGGGCTGGCAACTCGACACCAAAAAAAAAAAACTGCCGCCTATCATTAGCAGACCGGAGTTCCGCTGTGGAGACCCCTAACCAGGAAAGGCCGAAATACAAACAACAACTGTAATATATTATATCACAGGATGTAGACTAACATAGGGATACAGACACACGTGTGTGTGCATCCTTACTCATGTATGCCCATAATCCTGCTGCCCCTAACCTCATCTCTGTACATTATCCTATACCAGTGTTCAAAGCATGTTTTTTTATTTTGTTAAGTAGACAAGTCACAAAAGGAAAACTTTTGTTTTTCTTTTGTGATTGGTGTAGGTTTTTTTTACATTTTACATGCAGAAATTGATGCAATATGCATCAATGGTTTTGCTTTTGAGGTTTTATTTTTTATAAAGTTTGGTGTTATTTTTTTTGTTGTTTCCTATTGCTCTTTTTTTCATTATTTGAGGTTTGCCCTTACAGCTGTTCTGTTGTCATTTAGCACCTGGTGCCTGTCCATGATCTTGCTCATTGCCCAAATAAATCTTTAGAAGAACCACAAAGAAAAAATCTGCTTTTCTACTCCGACATCCCTCTGACAATGTCCATTCATCACCCCCTTGGCTCCCAGAGAAAAAAGAAAGGTAATTTGTTTTTAATATTTTCCATTTTCTCCTATTTATGCTACATCTGAGGTAAGATCAGAGTGTGCAGGCAGAGCTCACACGTCAGGGTTGTTGGGCTTGCAGGCCCTATACAAAAGCAGGTGTTTTGCAGTGTTTTTTATACTTTTTTATCTAATTAGAGTAGTGATTTTTTTTTATTTGGCTATTTAATTTATGATGTTTTGGATGTCATCTATGAGCAATTCAATATTTTGTTGTAACTCTAGAGGATGCATGTGCACACACATGAGACTTTATGACAGAGAATTCCTGGTGCTATGAGTCAAGGATATAACAACGGACATAAATTCTATATCAGTGTAGAACAGTTATTTTAAGTTGTAGCTCCCTGGATCTTTGGGGTTCCTCTAACATCTGTTGGGGTCATCCATAACTTTCACTTTATGTTAAGAACAGCTTCTGTCATTAAAAGATTTAGAACTGTGTCTTTCATAAGTTCATTAGCAGTTATAGTAACTATTGCAGAAGCCACCATTTAAAAGTTTTAAATTAGCTGCATAACACTTACAATGGGGTACATGCTGAAATTCTAAGGAGTGTTGTGTAATTCTTGGAAGTCCAGCAATATATGTAGAAACTGGGGGGTGGTATGTAGCAAGACCAAAGCTGCAGTGTCTCAGAGTATTCCCCCTAATATTTGTTTAGTGATTTTAGGTTAGTAAGCAGGGGGTGTAGAATAGCAAAGCCCCCTGTAAAACCCCCTTAAGTATGATAATATAATTCTTATCAGTTTACACTGTCATAGCAGGTGGAATAAACGGGGTTCCTTTAGTGGTTATAATAGCCTATGTAGGGTTCTGCTACTCCTACAAAGGTTCACAATTACTGCTATAGACATTTACCATGGGAAAAAAACTCCACATGGTACAGTAATATGTGTCCATGTTTATGTCACCGTACACTTATGTGATTACTGTACTTTGCAGCCTTACACTCAGAGTATTGATTATTTTGCAATATTTAATTTGTAATAAGTACTTGTTACACAAGTCATGTGGGTACATCATATGGTGTGCCTGTTAACCTTGTCACATAATCAACAGATACACTCAGTGTCAGCTGCACAGTGACGTTTAGCACCATCTTGTATTGGGATGGATGTAAAAGGAGTGATCACATGCTCCAAATGAGGCACCATGTGCTGGAGGGCATGTAGTACTATCTGCTCTTAACTTTATATGTCTCTGTGTGTTGCATTTTCTAGTCCTTATTAGAGTGAGTCATTTGTATATGTGGTGTTCTTGTTCAAATTTTACTTTAATATATTTACTGTGCAGAGAGATGTCAGTCACAGACCTAACATTTATATATTCCTTACTGTAAGTGTCACTGGTATGCGTGGACAATGCACTATATAAGTGGTGATGAACTTGTTGAATATTAAGGTCTGTTTTCTTTTTTGGTATGATGTGTACATGATAGATGAAGCATCTCTGTACGTAATTATAGTTGCTGTCATGTATATGCATTTTGACAAGTTCGGTTATGACAACATTTTGAACTGAGCATTGTTAGCCTGCTGTATTTGTTTCAAAGCACATGCATCGTGATGTTTCCAGTTAATTTTGTAAATTGTCATGTTTGTTTCCCAGACTTCCATTGTTTGACGTTCTTTCCATCACAGAACTTTACAATGCAGCATCATTACTTGGCTATGCTGGTCATGGATTGCAATATATTTACGTTAGGGCTTTAAAGTTTTCCATACAATTTAAGTCCTATATAACTATACTGAAATGATGCTATTTCCTGAAAGGCTTTCACTTACTATTGCTCTTCACTGCTTAAAGGAGATTTGTTGTATATTTCTGGCATTGCAAAAGAGTTATATTTCACATAATGTGCTTTTTTTGCCTCTTGGCCTAATTTTCTGGGCCATTCTTGTAGAAGAAAAGAGAAAAACATCCTCCGTTCATATGGGACTAAGCCAGAAATCAAAATTGTAATAGACTCATACTGCTCACTGGTGCAATACAGGCATTAAAATATGAATCAATGTGTCAGGTGCAGTGTTAGGACCTACAGATTTAGGTTCATAGATCAGTACTAGGCTAACTGCCCTTGTAGGCCATTTTAAGCCTAGCTATTTACTCCATGTAAGAATCTAACACTGATGCCAACCTCCCACCTTGTTTTCTGGCTTCAGTCTGCATCAAAAGTGAAGTATAACATCCTGAACTATTGCCAGTACACATTGCTTTTTTCCCCTGTGTTATTCCGGTTTTCTCTTCCCATTCAGTATTGTTATATTTTTTCATTCTTACATTTTCACGAATGCACTGTGACTTAGTGCAGTTTATGTTAAAGTGCTAACTTTTTTTTTATTTGCAATTTGCATGTATTTTTTGCTCAAATTCTTTTTTGTTTAGATCACCAGTTACAACATGTGTTTTTTTCATTGTGCTGCCAACAATATATCTGTATATTTCCTTACATGCAGTCATCGGACTATTTCAGTATTCCAGGTGAAGCCTCGCCAATGATCTGTGCAGTGGTCTGAATGCTTGTTGCAGTTTGTCTTTGTTTTAATTATCTTATCGTTAGTCAATAGCTCAGACTTCAAAGATTCCTTTTCAGTAACGACCTTGTTACAAAAGCAAAATGAACAGATTTTAAGATGATATAATGACTGCCCAGTAAAAAAGATATAATATACTTAGGCAAAACATGTTAAAGTACATACAGTTTTAATGAGCTAATAGTGCTACAACATTTAATAGTTTACATAACAGTAGAGTTTGCCACTTGATCATAGTTTTTACACTTAACAGTATGCGTTAATGATGTAGGTTTTGGAGTGACTTCTTTCATTTTACTTTTAAGAGACTTAATCACAATTTTGTTTCAGAGTTTCATGACCTACCATTTTTTGAGTCTCATACTTGGGCAGTTAGCCATTCTTTGAACTGTAAGTACTGATGAGATATGTACAGTTGGCATATAAAAGCAATTTGTCTTAAGAAATTGGGTAAATCACTGGGTGGAGAGATGTTCAGCATGCCAAGTTAGTCTAAACCATCCCCATCACCTGCCCTCCACCTAGTATCTCCAAGGAGCAGGATGTAAATGCTCTCTCCAAGGCCCAAAGTACAGCCTCTATGGGACCTGATAGTATCCTAGGCTGTATTCTAAATGGATTAAAACAGGAGCTAGCTGCAGTGCTGGGTACTCTTTTTAACCACAGTGTAAGCACTGGTTTTGTACTTGCTGAATGGAAAATGGCAACGGTCATTTTGTTACATAAAGGAAGCACCTTCACAGACCCTGGGAACTATAGACTGATAAGTCTGACCAGCCTAATCTGCAAGACTATGGAAAGAATAATCATGTATCTTATCGACAAAGATATAGGAGACCTCCAAACACTCGACCCAACCTAGTTTGACTTCGTTAGAAGGAGATCCTGTCTCTTGAACTTGGTGGACTTCTTTGAGATGGACAACAAAGCCCTGGAAAAAGGCAAATCTGTGCATATGGCCTACCTGGACCTAGTCAAGGCCTTTGACACTATTCCCCCTCTCAGGCATCATTGATAAACTCAACCCAGCTGGAGATCAACCCATATACTGTCAGGTGGGTTGCAAAGTGGCTCACCGCTAGAACACGCACAGTCAAAATAGGTAACTGTACCTCCACCAGCAGACCGTAACCAATGATGTTCCACAGGAATCGGTGCTGAGGCCCTTATTGTTTGGAATCTACTTCTTGGATGTATAGGCTAAAACAAAAGGCCTATGTCTGACAAAGTTTGCTGATTGCAATTTGTGTGCAGTCATGGATTCCCCAAACTATGTCAACATCCTACAAGAGGGACTTACACAGATAAACGACTGGTGCCAAAGTCATGGGCTAAAACTGAATGCAAAAAAATGCATTATCATCCCCTTCGGCAAGGGCAACATCCCTGCAAATTACCAAATTAAAAACAACACCCTTAGCACTCAGTCAGCGGTGAGTGATTTAGGAACACAGTTTGACAGCAACCTTTCCTTTGACCACCACATCTCCACAGTGGTAAGAAAGGCTTTCTACATTGCCCACCTCATAAGTAAGGGCATTGCATGCAGAACAAAAGAGGTTATATAGCAGTATTATCTGGCCCATGGAGAAGGTTGTGACAAAGAAATGCTGTCATAATGTGTGTCAATACTTTCTAGTTAAACTACCCACTTCCCGGGTTGATAATGGAAAACCCTCACATTTTTCACACCCATTTTGTTGCAGACTAAGATCTGTGATGATAGCTGCAATGAGAGAGAAAAAAGAACACAACTGGGTACTAAATATTGCAGGAGATGGATGGATATGTTGCAACGTATTTGGTGGATATGGTGCACAGATTACTCAAGATAAATTACAGACATTAACATAATCTAACAGAATACCTTAACATTTAAAAGTAATAATGTTCAAAAGTGTGTGTATGTTACACAGGTGGTATCTTGTGTACCTGTTACTGTTTTTGCTAAGAAATCAGTGAGTTGTTTTAGTTGCTGATGTTTTACCTGTAAAGACAAGATGGCCAGACTTTCAGTAGCTCCATGGCCAGATGGATAAAGCTCTTACTGTGCTTCAGACAATGCGTGTTTGATTGGTGGCACAGCTGCTTGGGGGCCACTGGGGAGGATTGGAGTGATTGACCAATAACATCTTGCCCATCCTGAGGGGAAGGAGGCAGCTTAGGCCTGTGGAGTAAAAGCAGCTTTATTAGCCTGTTGAGCTCCATGCTGCATAAGTGTTTTTTGGTGTATTCTGGAGGTTGTGTATGTGTGGCAGTATGCATGCATGCATCTCTCAACAGCAGCAATTGCAGAGCCCAATAGGCTACATCGGGGGGTGGGTGAGGTATGGCAAACTTCCCAGCAACAGTATGATGCTGTACTAGCATTCTCAGTCTTCTCATTTGCCACAGAGTGGGTCAGGTTGAGCCTGGGGAGGGTAAGGGAGGTCCAGTAGACCTGGTGAATGACAGGTGCTGCTGGCAGCTGATGGTTAACTGTAGGGAAGGAAAAAAAGGACAGACCTTTTTTAAGTAAATAACTGGAAAATGCTTTTTTGACCACCAGGGGGCTGAGCCTGATGTGTCTTCTTCCTGAACCCAATAGGCCTAATCATTCCCAAGCAGTGGGAACCAGGAATCCTGGGGTTAGGTAAGAGGCTTGTGGTCCTTTCATTCTTGCCTGGGAATCCTAGTAAGCTCATCTGATCCATGGCGAGAGTCAGACAGATGATAGGCAGAGACAGAAACAGAGAGAGGGCTAGCTTGCTGGTCCTACCAAGCAGCCTACATGCTCTGCCCTGGTGGAGTACCCCCCCCTTCCCTATGGTGGATCTTTTGAGCTCAACTGTGCTGCCCTTTGACAGGAAATGTATCTCTAGGTGCTGAACCCCCCCATCCTAGTGTGTGTGACTTACATATGGAAGCATCGGCTCAAAAGTCTTGGATCTGCATGGGGTGGAACACCTGGTGGTGCCGCATGTTGTGAGTCAGAACTATCATCCATTGCTTAGGATAGGAAAGCCAGCAGCAGCAGCCACTCACTGTCCTCCTCCCCAGCCAGCTCCTACAGATGCCCAAATTGCTATTCAAACTCAAGCCACCTGTGATGTAGTCAGGGCTTTATGCCATAGAGAAGGGTGATAACTGAAAGGTGGTGATGAAGGTGCATTCCACTGATCCCCAAATTCTTGTGCTGTAGTTACAAATTGAGAACATACATATTCCTCATATAGTTGTAAATTGGATTTCATTGGCGTATGTTCTTTGCAAAACATGGATGAGGAAACATTACAAACTGTACAGGAAAACAGCTGCATGTCCTGCAGCAAGAAGCAACTTAGCAGTGAAAACAAAGGATAGCTAGGAGCTTAAACAAGTGATTATGCAACATGGACTGGTTTTGTGAAATATGTTCTCTCGTCTATTAGTAATTAATACATGTAAGTAAGGCTTTGCTTCCCACAGCACTTATTTAACCCATTTGTGAGAAACAAATGATCAGTCTCTCACATACTACTCAACTTCTTTGCCCTGGAATTCTGGATAAGTCCAAAAATAATGGGGGGGGGGGGTCGCAAAGGCACAAAATCATTGACGGTTTTTATTTATTTAACATTTGTTTACTAGGAAAGTCTGACTTGGAATGAGCCAATTTTCATTGAAGGCCTGGGGAGAAATGCTCCAGACGCATGTCTGTGCAACATAGGGAGGAAACTGGAGCACTGGGAGAAAACCTACAAAAGTGCAGGGGTGACATGCAGACTCTGCACAGAAGGTGCACAGCTGAGAATCTAACTGGAGAACTTCTTGCTGTGAGATGACAAAGCAAACCACTACACCATTTTTAAATATTACTCCAATTTTGTTTAAAAAAAGCTAATAGAAAAGCAGGTTTTGCATCAACATGTATTTTCTAAACAATATGTATGAAACTCTAATGATTGGCCTTATTAACTGACTGTAATCCTCTGTGATTTGCAGAATGTCAAACATTTTATGAGAGATAGGGCAAAAATATGAGGCAAAATTGGGGATGGCCTGGGAAATTAGGAACAGTTGAGAAGTATACTCCCTCCCCATACATACATACTGTTGTAGGACAACATGACTCAATACTGGTGTGTTTGTAGTGATATTTATTGAGGCCTTTTCAAGTTAGATGCTAACTTTCTTAACAAATTTCATGTATGGGTTAAAGACTTTCTGTGACCTTTATAGCTGCATTCAGAATGCTTGTAACAGGATTTGAGGTACATCACAATTAATCAGTTTCTTTCTTTGATTAAAACATTTTATTGGGTGTTTGCCACCCACTGCACCTTCCATGCCACATTTTTCCATATTGAGGTGTCCTACTAGTGTCCCTGTCTCACTTGAGGTAAAGCCGTCATGGTTCTGTCACTTTGATGTGAAACACTTTTCCTCCTTAAGCCCTATTGTACTCACTCTTGCATAATGTAACTTTGAATGCAGCAGGCCAGCATTTCATAGACCCTGTATCACTGACCTCATTAAGGTCAAGGTGTTGGCTGAACAACAAAGACACCAACCTCTTTTTATGAGAAATAACAGCAGGTTGCAAACTACAGGCCTCCTCTTAAACAGCTCCGTTGACACTGCCGACTCTTTCCTGAGCCTAGATCAACAGTGACACGATGATGAGTTATTCTGCCTGTACACTAGGAGATGGCTGCCATTTTTATTTCCTGAAATAACTTGTTCTATTTAATTACCTTCTTAATATTCTGATTAAAGTTAAAATATTCAGTAAAAACTGCATATTTTACAATAAAATTGGGATTATAAATGACATCTTATTTTCAAGGTAGTGGGTCTTGTGAAAATTGTTGTTGTCTGAATGCATAAACATATTGGCACTGTTTTACAGATAAGGCATATTATGGTGAATGTATAGCATAATGCTCAGAGCTCTGTAACTCAATCTTATCAGCAAACAGGAAGGAAGGAATGAAGGTAGTGAGATCATGGAATTTAATTATCTGTCATCTGTACAAAAGGGAGGCATCGAACTGTGACAGTACAGGTGTAGGTAAACAAAACTGTCTACAGCATGCATAGCTGTACAAGTTTGTGACCTGTACCAGTTCCTGGCTTTGACAATTTGTTGAATGCAAAACCAATGACCATATTTTGTATTTATTTATTTGTTTGTTTGTTTCTTCCAATGCTTTCTAGCCATGTTTTTCTTCATAGTCATTCTTGTTGACAGCAGCTGTTGTGCTATTGAAGTTACTGTGTCATTATGATGCTTCTGAATACATTTTAATGTTTCATACGAACAACATTTAAGAAACAATAAATAAATACAAACTATGGGCATACATGGCTTTCACTGATGTTCGTTCAGAACTGGAATAGTTGACTGCTGTTAGCTGACCAGTGTTAGCCACAAGCTGCATCTTCACTATTACAAGACTGTGAATGTTTGGGGATAAGGGAATTTTCCACATATACCAAGGCTTATCAGTCTTGAAATTAGTATATTTAGAGGGATGGGTGTGTTCAGACAATGTGTGCAAGATACAAAAATGTTTAGTTTTTTAAGTAAAAGTCAACCTTTCCTATTATTGTTTTTATCTATTTAGTTTTCTTTTTACGTTTTGTGGAGTGATTATAGAAACTTCAATTAGTTATTATGTACCCTAGACTGTGATGTATTTCAAGTCTAATTGAACAGTATCATTGTCTGTGTTTTATCAGCCATTACCTCTCAGGCTGTACTTCCTCAGGACATGTGCACTGGCGTGAGCTGATTCTGTACTTAGGCTCTTCCACAGCCCCATATTACAGTTTAGTCGTACATACAGCTGTTACTACTGCATATCAGCAACATAGTAACACACCTTGTTTTTATTAACCAGGTTCAAAATTAAGGCTCAAGTTTCTGCATTTATTAAAACAAAGATAATTTAACCCCTCAATATTCTCTTGTGAAAGAGAATTGTTAATACACGGTGGTAAGATTTAGCAGTTTTGTCCATAAAATTAGAAACCTGATATAATATCCCAAGTGGCTCTCTCATCTTCCCAGCAGTAGCAGTGAGGATCAGTAGTGAAACCAGTACCTTATCTACATATAAGCTTATGGCTGCAATTTGCAAGGGATGTCCAGGATTCATAATGGGCATACAGAACCCGCTGCCTTAACTGAAAACAGCCACAAGACTAGGTTAAATAAAACTGGAGGAATAGTCTCTCATGTCTGTGACATCTGGAGTTATATGACAGAGAAGAAATTATCTGATATCCCAAAATACCTCATTTAAGGTGATCAGTTTCATGTAGATTAGACTGAGGTGCAACATCTTTTGATATGGAAACATTTTTGTTTTTGAACAGTGTTTCTCAACTTGTTTCTATTACAGGGAATTACCCCCCTCAATTAGGCCTTCTTTGTCAGCCCACTATTGATTTATTCCTTCTCCCTTCAGGGCTGGAGCTATTTCATGTCCTCTGCGGTCAAGCTGAGAAGGCTATGGCCCATTCATTCCCTGCCATCTTCATCCCCCTATGATTATAGGAAAGGATTTTAAGTTTCATGACTGGCTAAGAATCTCTGTTTTATACAACCACAATAATGAGGAACTATTGCTATATATCATATTTGCTCCTTCTCTACAAATACTGAAATATGAAACAAAATTAGGAAAAAAGTCCTACAGAACCTGTAAAAACCCATGCAACAAAAACATATGCAAAAGGAGTATAAGAAATAATTTCACAATTATACAATTTAATGGTAACAATGTATTGGCAGAGAGTGGGAAATAAAATAAAAACAAAACACCAGCAAAAAATATTAAAGGCCATTTATACCAAAGGAAGCCATGGCACCTGGTATGACAATGTACCTCCACACCCCATGCTGGTATTTTCTTTTATTTTTTTCTGTAGCTTGTGCTTGCTAATTATAAAGTGCCTCTTACCCTTAGCTGTCCAATTTTCGGTATAGCACTCCTTCCCAAGCAGTATCTCTATGACCTCCTTTATGCTGGGATGGAGCCAAACAGTAGATGGGTCTTCATTCAATCAACTAAGAAAGGGGATGCTTTTTCTCCCTTCTCCTGTAGTTATACAATGGAGATCCCATGCAAGGAGTGACTGCAGAAGGAGGCATCACAACACTGGGCCAAATGGTCAATGTGTGCTTTCCCAAGTGCATTATCCCATCTACAACACTAAGCATTGTGTGGCAGCTGATACATGCTTTGAGACTCAGAGCATTGTCTATTGTAGACTGCTGGCCTTCCCAAGGAGATACCAGCATAGCATATCTAGCAGAATCCCCTCCCCCAATGGCTGAGTTGGCATCAGATGGACACTGCTAGCCTGTCAATCTGGTTCCTCTAGCTCCCAGGGCACTACTTGATCCTAGATTGTCTGGGTTGTGGTTGGAATTTTATTTTTCTGTTCCATGGAACTTTCTCCATCTTGATATTATCTATTTCCTAGATATGTATCATCATTATTTCTTCAAGGATGTTGAAGGATTACTTGTACTTTCTGTTAAGGGAAGTGTATTCCATAATCTTGGAAGGCCTTGTGCAGAGTGTCAGTCATGTTTTCTTTTCTGTTATTAATATCTAGTTTTACTACTAGTTTCCTGAATTTGATGTTAGGTTTTGTGGTATATTTCAGGCATAGACTATCAAACAGAAGCAAATCAGAGATTGCCTTAACAGAAGGTGGGGTCAGCTTTACATTATCATTAAGAAATAGACTGTAATGATAACTGCTGAAGCTTTTCTTAATAGTTCAAGCTTTCCAGATCTATGATTTTTTTCCCTATAAGGAATCATTGTACCTTTTAAAGCTGTTTCAGGTGACTTGTTCAAAAATGATAGAATGCAATGCTGTATACCATAATGGGCTGGATCAACATAATGTTTCAGTTAATGAATTAGATCTTCTTTTTGCCAGAATAATATTTTTATGTACGATTCTTCAAATAATATTAAAACAGGCAAAGAACAGAATAGTTCAGAAACATAAACAAATCACTGCATCCGTTTACTACTGTGTCTGTTTTTTATGCCCCTCCTCAACCTTATCTAGATCCAAAACACTGGATGCCTCTGACAATATTTTTCCTACATCTGCTTCATATGATGGTTTCCTGTATCCACTTTTCCATAATTACCTTTCTAGACAAAATCACAGGGAGTTCAATAAGACTTCTTGACTTTTTATTTCAGTAAATGAACTGAAAAGTTCAAGAAATACAGATTCTTACCCAACTTTAATCCCTCTTAAATTCTACCAGTTCTCAACAATAAAAAGCAATTTGCAGATGTAAAGACAAATGCATCTCCAAAATATTTACAAAAAATAGTTTGACCCAGAAAATGTAACCATTTATTAATTAATTAAAACAAAGAATAAGCATTTTTTTCCTTTTACATTATCATTAAAACTGAAACATACCAGTTCTCGAAGCCTTTTAAATTCCATCAATCATGTAACCATCTACAATCAATCAAGTCATAAAGCAACAAAATTTTAATATACTATAGACGTTCACTTTACAGTTTACAACCTTAACAATCTCTTAGAGTGCTTACCAATTCATGAAGAATATAAATTAATTTGAATATACTTTAATAAAAACACTAAAAACAATAATGAACACACTCAAATAAATTTCTTTCATCTCATAAAAAAATATTTTTGACTTTTAAAAATCATCTGATTAAATACTGACAAACTACTCAACATAAATAATCTAAAAACAGGTGTCTATAAAGCTTTGTAAACAACCTAAAAATTATATATATATATATATATATATATATATATATATATATATATAAGTATATATATATATATATAAATATATATATATATATATATATATATATATATATATATATATATATATTAGGTAACAAGCCCTACTTTATTTATAAGACAGGAAGAAATGTGAAGCATTTAATTGAAGGTAGTATAAATAATAAACAAGCTCCAGTAACTGACTGTATAACTGTTTGGATGACTAAGTGTGGTATGTGTAAGCAATGCCCCTTAATATATGTCTAACAGGCATAAAGATTGATAACCTTTTTGGAACAGTCTTTAAGTTACCACAAGGTAATGCTTCACTGTGGGAGTAATTTATATCACTCAACATGCGAGTTTTCCAGCCTTTTATATAGGTAAAATGGAGCAGCAGTTTAGAAAAATGGTTTACCAACATACATATACTATTAAAACTAGAAATATAAATAATGCATTATTGAAGAATTCTAATATATGTAACATTTTTCAGAAGTTTATGTTTACGATAATAGAGAAGGTTGTGAAGGATCCGAGAGGTGGTGAATGGGAAACTAAACATGAATGCAGAGAGCTCTTGTGGCAGTTAAAAACTAATCCAAGCACACCCTCTAGTTTGAATGACTGTATTTCCATCAAACCTGTGTTAAAATTAAGAATCTAAGAAGTTACAGAGAAATATATTTTTATGCATATATTTTTTAGGTTGTTTATAAAGCTTTTATAGACACCTGTTTTTAGATTATTTATGTTGAAGAGTTAGTCAGTATTTAATCAGATGATTTTTAAAAATCAAAAATAGTTTTTTCTTGAGACAAAAGAAATTCATTTTAGTCTGTTTATTGGGTCGAACTTTTAAACATCAAATAATTGTCGTTAGTGTTTTTGTTAAAGTTCATTCAAATTAATTTATATTCTTCATGAAATGGTAAGCAGTAAATAAGATATTGTTATGGTTGCAAACTGTAAAGTGAAAGTCTATAGTATATTAAAGTTTTGTTACCTTAAAATTTGATTGATCTTAGTTATGCAATTGGTGGACTTTTAAAAGGTTTCGAGAAGTAGTATGTTTAATTTCTGATGAAGTCCAAATGTAAAAGGATGAAACCGCTTAGCATTCTTTGTTTTATTTAATTAAATGGTTGTCTAGGTTTTCTGGGTTTACCTATTTTTTGTAAATATTTTGGAGGTATTTGCCTTCACATCTGCAACCTTTTTTTAGTTTGTGAAGTTTGGTCATGTGCAGAGAGCTGCATTTAGTGGATTTGGTTTTCAGTTGTCAACAATCCCAGAATATGTGACACAGGTTCTTAATTCTCCTATCCAACAATGCCATCATATGTTCAGGAGTCCCTGAAGAGAAACATGCTAGGAACTGTTGCATATGAACATGCTTGTACAAATATTTCCAGGAGAAAAGTCTAAACCATAGAATGTAGTAGCTTATTTTAGAGGAATAGGGATATATTTCCAATTCTGTCTGTAACTTGTTTTTGCAAAAAATATTATTTTCCAAAACCTAATGCCCAAAAGATTATCTCCCTTTATCCCAAGGAGCATTCCATATAACCCACTCATCAATTTTGTCAATGAACAATCCCCTTGCTGTTTGTTAACCATAGTTTCATATGTGTGTACTAGGCTAATGGCTCTAAAGCCTTTATAAGCCTAGCCCATAGGATTACCATGACATTGTGCTACCCAACAGTAGTTCCAAGTGCCTCTGTTGAGTAGAGCCACTGTAGTGATCCCCGGGGTGAATTTTCTATTTCCTATCCACTCATCAAGATTTCTTTTTAAGAGGACCAGTGAGGTGCTCTGTTTGACATGTATAGGAAGTCTATTCCATAGCATGGGCAGTCTCTGGGTTATGAACCTGTCCCTCCAACATGTTCTGTTGATTGTGGTAATGAGGTTGAGGTCTCTGGAGTGTGTGGTGCAGAGAGATTGGGATCTCTTTAGATGTAGCATTTCTAACAGAGCTGGGTCAGACATGGTTTGTAAGTCAAGCGGGGGGAGAGGGGTAAAGTTGGCACTGAATCTATCGGCCAGTATATTGGCAATATCTGTTGGCTCAGTATAGGAGGTACCATTGTGCACTAGCTCAGAGCAAATTTGAGTATTGCTGTGGAGATTCTTTACATAACTATAGAAGGTCTTGTAGTCGTCTTTACTATCTGCTGCAATTCTGTTTTTATAGATAGCTTTAGAGGATTTGATGAGGGATCTCAACTTTTTGTTGAGGCTGATAAGGGAGTTTTTCCAGTCTTGGGACTTCACCTTATTTTGCATCAGTTTTTTCCTTCTGTTGTAGAGTTTGTTTATAGCAGGGGACCACTAGATTGACTTCCTTTTTTTGGAGGAGAGCGTCTTGGTTCTATTGGGTATGGCGAGATACATGCATTTGTGTACATGTTCGTACAGTGCATTGGTGTATGATTCGGTGGTCATGCAACTATTCTCCATTTGCATGAGTGCTGTGAAGTTAGCCACCTTTGTTTTTAGAAGCCCAAAGTTAGTTTTGGAGAAGTTTTTCATGGTGGTTACCTTTGTGGGGGTGGGGTGGGAGGGATGTGGATTTCCAAGGTGATTAGTTTGTGGTCGGATCTAACCAGGAAGGAGTTGACTATTGGTGTAGAGCAATGGTTGCCCATGTTAGTAATGACCAGGTCAAGGATGTTGTTACCTCTAGTGGGTAAGAACGAACTGGTCCAGAGCATTGGAATTAATGAATTCCAGGAAACAATGGGCAAGTGTATTGGTACATGAGTAGTTTTCTCAGTTAATGGAGGGGTAGTTGAAGTCACCCAGTATGACAGTATTAGGTTGGACCCTAATATTCTCCAGGGTGCTTAGGAATGTGGAGTGTGAGTCTTGGGACATGGTTGAAGACCTATAGCAGGCTATGATCTGAATCACAGTCTTACCCAATGTTAATTGTACCTGAAGTATCTTGGATGCGTTATGCTGTGCTACTAGTTCTGGAGGTATGTATATCCTTTATGAATATGGAGACACCACTGCCTTTGGAGCTATGGTCCATGTTACAGGGTCAAAAGGTGTGGAATGAGTTATAGCCTGGTAAAGCAGGGTTGCTTTCTTCTGCTTTAAACCAGGTCTCTGTTACAGCACAAATGTCGATGTTCTCCATTTTGAGGAGTGCTTCGAGTGAGTGGATTTTGAGATTTAGACTTCTAGCATTGGGCAACATGACCCTCAGATTGCATTTTATTTATAGCTGTTATGGTGGTAATTTGGTCTTTGGAACATCACCTAAAAAAGGCACTATAGGGGTGGCAAGAGCCTTAGACAGTATGCGGAAACCCAGGGGTGACAGATGCAGGCTATCTCTGGCAAAGCATTGAGGTCTGTCAGTCATGTCATCCAAAGCAGAGAGATACTGGATCCCCTTAGAATGACACCAGAAACTTAGCCAATTGTTGACGTCAGTCATTTTCTGCTTGTACTGTGGTATCATTCTGGGCGACAGTAGGATGCTGCTCAGGTCTAGGGTCATACCTGCCTGGACCACATAATCCGAGAGCTCTTCCATGTCTCTCTTCATGTAGGATATGTACCACTCTCATTTATTAATAGCTCTAATAAATCTATGTCACCTAATGCAGACATGTAGGATACGTACCGCTCTCATTTATTAATAGCTGTAATAAATCGATGTCACCTAATGCAGACATGTAAGATACATACCGCTGTCATTTATTAATAACTCTAATAAATCAATGTCACCTAATGCAGACATGTTGGATACGTACCGCTCTCATTTATTAATAGCTCTAATAAATCGATGTCACATAATGCAAACATGTAGGATACGTACCGCTCTCATTTATTAGTAGCTCTAATAAATCTATATCACCTAATGCAGACATGTAAGATACATACCGCTGTCATTTATTAATAGTGCTAATAAATCTATGTCCCCCTAATGCAGACATGTAGGATACGTACCGCTCTCATTTATTAATAGCTCTAGTAAACCTTTCCGGTGAGCTACGGCTTTTTAATGTGACACCAAAAGCCTAGGTTAGTGCACAGCACTGAAAACAATCCACAGTGGTACCTATAGTTTGTCTCCTCATACTTCTCCTTATGGGATCTACCAGCCCCCTTTAGCCAGGCCACCTGTCTGTAGACCCTGCTGCACACCACTAAATTTGACCCTTTCATAAATCGACCCCTTCAATGTTACATGGAAGCTAGTTAAGTTATATTGGCATGTTATCTTCTAGATAGGGAAATATGCACCTTGTATATAGATCCCAGTAACATCAGTGAGAACAGTCTAAATGACAGCAGTCTAAGATAGCGTTTCTTGAATGTTGAGGACAGCTTTCCTAATGAGAGCCAAGTCTGCTCTAGCACAGGCCTAGACAAGCCTAAAAATATTATTTACATAGAACTTTATCTACACATTATTAATTTTGTTTGACGGTTAAGCTAAAAAAAAAAAGAAAGCAAAATAGTCAATGAATCATGTACTTCATTGCAAATCAAAAGTATAAAGAATGTACTTTGAAAAAATCTTGATTATTTTGTGCATGTGAAAAATTATTTTGTGCATATGTGTGTGTGTGAATGCACTGGAAGTTTGGCTAAGTTTTGTTCACTGTAGCATATGCTTTTGTTTTTGTTTGAGAGGCCAAAAGCACACTTCTGAGGTCTAGGAGCGGCACAAGAAATGTTCTGTAGTCTGAGGAAGGCTTAGTGTAATAGTATCCAAGAACCAGCAGTCTAATTATAATGTGATATATATATTTTTTTCATTTAGACTGAGTTAGTGAACTTCAGCAACAATAAATAAGTATTGAGGAACCTGACCCGGTCTAGAAGCCAAAAACTAGTGAATATCATTTTAGTAAAAAAAAGTCACTTGTTTGTCTTTTCGGCTTTTCCCGGTTAGGGGTCGCCACAGCGGAACTCCGGTCCGCTAACGATTAGCAGTAAATTTTCACGAATGCCGAGGTGCCAGCTCGACATTCAACCTTCAACAAAGGCACGTCCATTTACACATATCTTTCGAACGCCCATCTAAACGCGGGGAGGACATGCAAACTCCACAAAGAAGGCACTCCCTGCACTTCAGCCGAGAATCGAACAGGAGAACCTCTTGCTGTGAGGCAACAATGCTACCGCTGCACCACCGCGGATATGAAAATATGTACCTAGTTTAAGGAAAATGCCCTGATAAATAAAAATAATGATCTACTCAAGTGTATCTCTGATCAAGGCACTTGAATACATACAAGGCAGCAAAATGAAATATCCTAAAAAATAGCATTTTTTTTACATTTCAAAATCAACCACTTTTGTCAGACTCTTGTTGCAGAAACGCTACATAGAGTCATCATATGCTCTTCGGATTATGTCAGCAATATTATTAGTATAGGCAGTTAATAACAGCAAATGCTAGATAAAGAATTAAATCAAGGAGAAAGAAGGATCGAGTCTTGTGTCATGGGAGATCATCTGGTTACATAAAAGAAGTAAAATACTATACAGGTGATTTGATTACAGAACGTACAAATATTGCTGCTGCTGTTCATTATTACTGCCACTGTTTACTGAATTTTATTATTCAACTTAGTTCCATTACGTCAAAAACACTTTTGTAGGTAAGACCTAATGAGTAAGCATACATCTTTTAAGATAACTACTTAACCACACATCATATTTTGGATATGAGAAAAAAGCACATTATCAAGAGAAAGCCTATATTGTCAAAGAAAGAACTTGTAAATCCCGGCCTTGTATTATACTTATGAGACTGATAACTATGAGTCCTACAATTTTAAACAAGAAACAGCAAACCTGAAGGAGAAAAGCAAATGCCAACATTCACTGTTCTCCTTTTAAAGTGTTTTTGCAGGTGGCAAACTCACCTGCATCCCAATTGTAATGAAAGCTGTATCCCTTCACATTCTATTTGTATATAACAATAGTACTCCAATATACTAACATATAATGTGAAATTGTTCAATCTCGCCGTTTGTTCTTACGCATGGGTTCGGAGCCGATCCTCGGCTCCGAGATGGCCACTTCTACAGCTCTGCATCTTGAGAAAGCTCGAGGCACAGTCCTATCCCACAATCCCCTAGTGCTAACCCTCAGATCTAGTTTGCCGCGGCAGCAGATGCATCGCAGAAGCTCGGGCCAGTAAACTTTTTCTATTTTTCGAAGTTTTCTATAACTTACTTTTATTAGTATAGATATTTAAAAAAAAAAAATATATATATATATATATATATATATATATATATATATATATATATTAGTCTTTTACTAGTGCAGTTGCAGTGGGAGTTATATATTCTTATTACTGTTATTATTTTATAAAGTTTTTCTAAGGCAATTTTCAGGCCTATTATCCTGTCTTTTTAACAGGTGTTTTTTCTTTAAGAAAGGCTTAAGTCCTTACTCCTTTTGTGTGTAGTGATACCTTTAATTTTTTTCTTGTTTTCAGGTTTTATATATATATGTCTGACTTTTTGAACATGTCTGAGAAACAAAAATCAAGCTTTAAGAAATGTCTATGCGGACAGAAAATGTCCATCACGGATAACCACTCTTCCTGGGTCTACTGTCTTGGCCCTCTCCACTTACAGGAGGACTGCCCTATTTGTCATTCCTTCAGTGGGAGGGTCATGATGGAGAGACGCAGGAAGTTAGTAGACGGGGGTTTATTAAAGGCCCTTGACAAGGCTGAATTGGTATCCAATTCTTCGAAGGGGTCCAAGTCTTCGAGAGTGTCGGAGCCAAAGTCATCGGTTCCGAGCACCTCTATTAAGATTCGGGCACTGGCTCCACAGACTTCGGAGTCGGATGTCGAATGTATATCTTTGATCGAGACTCTGGTCTTGGAGCCAGTCTCGGAGGTTCCGCCACCATCAATCCTTCACTCGGTGACGACTTCGACCCGCTCTTCGAAACCCTTATCTGATTCGGATATGGATCGAGTGCTACAGAAGTTAATGGAGAACTCGGCCCTTTCCAAATTGATCGAAGTTTCGTCCCAGCTGGTTTCGAAACTCGAAGCCCTCCCTGGGTCATCTACTGCTCCTCCTCCGAGACCTGTCGAGTCTTTGGAGCCGAGAGTCGAAGTTCCGATGATGGTAGAACCATCGATACCGAAGCCTACAGCCGTGCTTTTGGTACCATTGACCTCGACGCCCTCGGAAAGGATCGAGGGGTCCCGGAGCCAACTATCGTTCCTTGGTTCCGGGGTGGACAGTCGAATCGAGATGTCGGTACCGACTCTCCCCCTAGGAGCCTCGGCTCAGATTAGTTCGGCACCGTCCTCTGGGTCGGAGCCCGGACCCCTGGTCTCGGGGATTGTTCCTGGTTTCTCGAAACCAGGAAGGTCTTCGGATCTGGGTACCGGTGCCTCCGACGCCATGAGGAAGGTCTTGTCGAAACAGACACATATCTCATCGGATTCTTCATCTCCTCCCCCTAAGGGACCACGTTCGACTTCTGTATCCTCGGCTCCTACGAAGTGTCGAGACCCAATACCTCAGTTGCCCCCAGAGGGTGCTCCCGGTTCCTCGGATGCTTCTCCAGAAGCCCCATATGAAGAAGTACCAAGGAAAAGACTGTGCAAGAGGAGGCACATAGATTCCCCACAGGAATCTCTTACATCAGATACAGATTTAGATGAAGCAGAAGGGTCCCCACGGTCCCCCTCGGAGGATGTCTCCTTTGCGGACATCCTGGAGATCCTAAAACAGAGGGGAGATTGGCAGCCACTTAACCCTTCTGTGGATGAATCAGTATTGCTGAAGGCATTCGGGGCTCTACCTTCTACCTCCTAGGTGACCCCTCCCTTTGACGAACTTATGGACCTGATAGCTCGTAGGGCTTGGGAGACACCTGACACGGTGGAACCAGTTCCCCGCAGGCTGAATAAGTTTATAACAGCCCCCCAGGACAAGAGTTTTCTTACCAAGGGTGTTCCAGTGGATACTATGGTGGTGGCGGCAGCCACTAAGAAGGACATGTCAGAGTCCTCTTCCGCTGTCCATCCTCCTAATAAGGATTCTAGGACGATGGACAGATATGGGAAGTGCGTTTTCAGTTCTGCGACTTTTTCCATGTGATCGCTGAACTACGTGATGCATTTTACGTGTTTACAGAGGGATCTCCTCAAGGAACTCGGAGATACTCTCCAGGGTCATACAGATGCTGCTGTTACCGAGAAAGTGACAGCACAACTTAGTACCCTTAACTCTGTAGTCAACTCCTCCATGAGGCTCATTTCATATGCGGCCGAAGGTGCGAGTAGAGCGGCAGCTTCAGCGATTGCTCTTAGGAGACAATCCTGGCTGCGGCTGTGCTCCTTTGCGGAATCCTTCAAGTCTTCCTTTAATAATGTCCTGTTTGATGGTGCCTCTCTTTTTGGCCCCAAAGTAAAGGAGACCCTCACTAGGTGTGAGCAAGAAGGGAAGACCCTATATGCTGTAGGAGTCCATTTTTCCGCCCCTTCCAGACCATACCCCAAAGGGCAAAGAGGTGGAAAGATGTGGTTCCGTAAGACACAGGGTTCCTTTCAGTCCACACAGAGTGATAATGCCCCTTCCAGAGGCAGAGGAGGGGGAAGGAATGGAAGACGCCGACCAAATGGCAGAGGGGGTCCGCAAAACCAGGGCGACAGAGATACTTTCTCTGGCAAGCCTTTCCAGCACTTCTGAGAGGAGGCCCGACTGTCTTGCTCTGGAGGCATTCGGGGGACGCTTAACTTTGTACCCACTGGCCTGGCAAAATTTAACCTCAGATGCGTGGGTACAAACTATAATTACCAGAGGTTATGACATAAAATTCATAAACGTTCCCCCTACCACCAAAATATTCCCAGACCTTCCACCCAATCTGCGGGATCAGGCAGCCTTAGAGATCCAGAAGTTGCTCAGGAAAAGAGCCATCCAAGCAGTCCCTGCAGACCAAATAGGATCCGGAACTTACTCAAGGTTCTTTTTAGTTCCAAAGAAGACAAGGGACTGGAGACCAATTCTGGATCTCAGTAAACTAAACACCTTCATTGTGAAGGAGAAGTTTAGGATGGTCACGCTACAGTCAATCCTTCCTTTTCTGCAGGAAGGAGACTGGATGTGCTCTATAGATCTCAAGGACGTGTACTACCATATAAAAATGGCCAGACCGTCCAGGAGATTCCTGCGCTTCCGGCTAGGAGCCAGTCATTTTCAGTTTTGAGCTCTGCCATTTGGCCTCACCTCAGCCCCCAGGGTGTTCACCAAATGTATGGCAGTAGTAGTGTCTCACTTGAGACAACAAGGATTCCGGATGTTTCCGTATCTAGATGACTGGCTCCTCTCCGACACCACCGAGTATCACCTGCTCCAAGCAAGAGATTACACAATCAGTCTTTGTTCCCGTCTTGGCGTCACAATCAATTTAGAAAAATCTACCTTATCGCCATCACAGCGTATCTCATTTATAGGGGTAGAACTGGACACTACCTTGGTCACGGTCAGACTTCCACCAGAAAGGGTTTCAAAACTAAGGGAGCAAATTGCAGTACTCCTTCAAAAGACAAAAGCTACAGCAGAACAGGTTTTGAGAGTCCTGGGATTAATGTCAGCTGCACTGAATGCAGTCCCTCTAGGAAGAATGCACATGAGGATCCTTCAATGGCTACTGTTCGCCCAGTGGTCCTATCAGCACCTGCCATTGTCACACGAAATTCTAATCACATCCTGCTGCAAGCAGGATCTACGATGGTGGATGCTATCTCAAGACTTGACACAAGGTCGACCTTTTACCCTGCCAATCCCGATAGTGACAATAACCACGGACGCTTCCCTGATCGGGTGGGGGGGTTTGTTCCAGGGAAAGACGGTCCAAGGTCAATGGTCCAGAACAGAATGCAAACTGCACATCAATGTCCTAGAGCTAAGAGCGGTGTTTCTAGCGTTGCAACACTTTCACAGCATCTTACCTCAAGGAACAGTAGCAGTCCAGACAGACAACGTGTCAGTGGTCTGGTACATCAACAAACAGGGAGGAACAAGATCTTATCCACTATGCAGAGAGGCCCTCAGGATCTGGCAATGGGCTGTCTCCACTGGACGCTTTCTGATAGCAACGCACATTCCCGGGACGTCCAACGTAATTGCGGACAGGTTGAGTAGAGCCATCCTGTTACCTCATGAGTGGTCTCTGAAATCTCAAGTGGCGGAAGCGATATTCTGCAAGTGGGGCCAGCCTTGCTGTGACCTTTTTGCATCGCCGATGAATGCCAAATGCAGAAGCTACTTTGCCCTTCTCCCTCCACCAGGGAGTGTCCCCAGAGATTCACTGGTTCACGATTGGCCCCCGGGTCTCCTTTATGCTTTTCCACCCATTCCGTTAATTCCCAGGTTTCTTCAGAAAGCCAAACATCTGGAAAGGACCATAATTCTAATAGCCCCATTCTGGCCTCGACAGATCTGGTTCCCCTTTCTTCAGGCCCATCAAATCGAGGAGCCATGGATTCTGGACCCAGTTCCAGACCTTTTGACCCTTGCGTCAGGAGCCTCTCATCCATCCCTGCAGGCCCTAAAATTGACAGCTTGGCTGCTCCTCTTCCCATCCTAGCCAGGTCAAGCCTTTTGTCCCCTGCAGTTAAACGTATAATTGTTTCCTCTCTTAAACCATCCACTACAAAGACTTACCGGAGCAAGTGGAAACGTTTTTCTTATTGGGCATTACAACAAGGATTAGATCCAACAGAAGCACCGGTGCACAAAGTTTTGGAGTTTCTGTCTAAGATCTTTGAAGAAGGAGCATCATCATCCACAGTTAGTGTCCAACTGGCGGCCATATCGAACTTTCATGTGGGTGACAAAAATTCTTCCATCATGTCCCACAGACTTTGCAAGGCGTTTTTGAAAGGCACTTTTCACCTTCGCCCTTCCATTTGTAACCCAGTTGCTCCTTGGAATATTAATTTTATCCCAGTTAATGTTACCCCCTTTTGAACCAGCCTCCACAGCCTCTCTTAAGTTCGTGTCATGGAAAACCTTATTCTTGGTGGCTATAACCTCTGCTCGTAGAATTTCGGAATTACACACGCTATCTGTTCGACCTCCCTACTTGATTTTCCACTCGATAGAGTGACATTACACACCAATCCGTCTTTTCTCCCAAAAGTTTGTTCACTTTCAAATATTAACCAATCCATCGAACTTCCCACCTTTTTCAAAGATCACACTAACAAGTTGGAATATATGCTGCATAAGTTAGACGTCCACAGACAACTCAGGTTTTATTTGCAAAGGACAAAAGATGACAGAAAATCAGACCAGCTATTTATATCCTTTGCTGACCAAAGAAAAGGTATGGCGGTTACCAAAGTTATCTTGTCTAAATGGCTAACAGATTGTATTAAATTTATCTATTCACAGATGAAACAACAATTACCTTTTCAACCCAAGGCTCATTCTACCAGGGCTATGGCCACATCTCTAGCCCATGCAGCCCGTTTGCTGTTGGATACTATTTGTGCGGCAGCAACCTGGGCAAAGCCTCATACTTTCATTCTCCATTATAAGTTGGACAAGAACTCCAAAGATATGGCCTCCTTCGGTTCCACGGTCCTCAGGAACGTTCTCCCATGAGCCACCCAGGGTAAAGGAGCTAGGGACGCTAACCATGCGTAAGAACAAACGGCGAGATTGAACAATTTCACATAAAGAAGTTATGTTCTTACCATAACGTTCCATGTGAATTGTTCATCTCGCCTTTGTTCTTACTACCCACCCTCCATCCCCCGGCCTATGTTTTTTTTTTGGAGAACGGGATGATTTGGATTCCAGTTCGGCTTGTGTTCAACACCTTCTGTTAGTCTCTGGCTACTTCTGTTGTCAGGGTACTCTTCTCATTATCTAGCTGTTTTTTGGGCATTGCTGCCCCCTATCTTTAAATTACTGCTAGCACCTGGGGCGCATTGTTATCTTCTGGTGTTAGCAAACTAGATCTGAGGGTTAGCACCAGGGGATTGTGGGATAGGACTGTGCCTCAAGCTTTCTCAAGATGCAGAGCTATAGAAGTGGCCGTCTCGGTGCCGAGGATCGGCTCCGAACCCATGCGTAAGAACAAAGGCGAGATGAACAATTCACATGGAACGTTATGCTAAGAACATAACTTCTTTTTACTCCTGATTTGTACTTTAATTTCTATCATTATGACAATCACAATTATGGTCCTTTGAGTATCTACAGGAACTCATAAACCCCACCCAGAACTATCTGGAGGCCTGAACTGAACTCAGGACCATGGGTTTTACTACCATATTAGTGTGCCAACTATTTATTCAAAGTTATTTTATACTACTGTACTGGTAACACTATTTCTAAAACTAATAAAGCATCACTAATAGTATTCCAGGTATTCTGTTGTATAATAGCAGATTATTGCAGCATCTCTGAATAACATGATGACATTTATCCACTTAATAATTGTGAATTCAGATAAAAATAAGTAGCCATGATATGATCTGTATTGGGAAAAGTAAAGGAAAAAGTCAAATGTATAAGGAAGCAAAAAGGCAAGTTCCAGATGTGGTAGCCAAACTTACATTTCAAGAGAAATCAGCTAGCATTCACCTAAAAAAAAAAACCAACTATCTAGATATTTTGAATAACAAGTTCTATAATGTTGGCTAGATTTGGCTATGAGTTTTATTAAATTCTGGAAAGAGACACAAAACAGAACTTGTAGCACAATGGCATGTCACACAATTATTTGCCTCTTTTAAAGCTTGGTATGCAGAACTGTGGTACATTAGATTGTAAAGAAGTCTCAAAACCCAGGAACTCAAATAATTGTTTTATTTTGCATGATTATGAATGACCCTAAAGCATCCAATAACCATATTCAGATATATTAACAAAGTATAGAATATGAGGACCTCCGAGTAAATAACTGCAGTATTAAATGCTCATTGCTCAATGCCAAATATGCTTTAATGAGAATATCAAACATGAAACACATTTAACAGGGCATTATGTGTTCACACTGCAAGGAAAAGGGTGTGCAGTTTTGTTATCTTCACAGAGTGTTAGAAAATAAGGTGTGTGCGTTAGGTGTGTGTAAGAGGAATGTTATTAATATGACTAATCATTTTTTCTTTAGAAAAGCTTTACTGTAGTCTGACAGATACATTCCTTTTTACTTCAACTTGAGTGGTCTAAACAAAGTCTCCTATAAAGTAATTTACCCCTTCTGTTTAGCCCCTCCCTAGTGTTTGACTTAACCACTCCCTGGTGTTAAATTAGCCCCTCCTTAATGTTTGACTTGCTCTTTAGCTATTCCTAAACATTAGCAGGCTCAGTGCTATTATTTCACTGCCGCTATGGATTTAGCACTCTTCTCAGAGCTGGATCATGGCTAAATGGGGCCGTAAGCAGGGTAATGGATCATCACCCCCCCCCCCACAGCAGCAGCACCCCCTATCCTTATAGCTATTCTAATATTTTTTTACTTAGGTTCATAGGTTCATAGGTTTATACTAGGCTATCTGCCCTAAGGCATTTATAAGCCTAGCCCAAAATTTTGTGGCTTACGCCATCCCTTATATGAAAAAATACTGTACCCATTAGTTTGTTGCGCCTCTGTCCAGCAGTGACACAGAGATGATTCCCGGGGTAAACCTATGATCTCCCATCCACAGGTCAAGATTTCTCTTGAACAGAGCCAGCGAGGTGCTCTGCCTCGCATGGACCGGGATTTTATTCCACAGCATTGGGAGTCTCTGAGTGATAAATCTATCCCTCCAGCACATCCTATTTATATCCGTGCTAAGGTTTAAGTCATTTGCTCTAGTGGTTTTGGTGGATTTGGATTTTTTGAGGTGGAGCATGTCCATTAATTCTGGGTTGGACATGGCCTTGTATGTCAGGCACATGTCACCTCTGAGCAGAAGGTATGCGACTGAATAGAGCTGGAATTTCTTCAATCTGGCAGCATATGACAGATTTTGGAGTCCCTTTATCCTTTTGGTGAGGAACTTTTGGGGTCTCTCCAATTGCTGCAGTCGTCGGGTGAGATACATCCCGAATGGGGCATTGTACTCGATCATTGGTCTGATAAGTGAAGAGTACAGGGGAACAATGACCTCACTAGATCTGGATGTGAATCCCTTCATGATCAGGTGGGCAATGTAGAAGGTCTTTCTAACCACTTTAGCAACGTGAGTGTCAAAAGAAAGGCCACTGTCGACCTGGGTCCCCAGGTCCCTGATAACCTCTTCTGTGCTTAGTGGATTGCCACCTATATGGTAGCTTGGGGTTACCTTGTTTTTCCCGAAGGGTATGACTATACATTTTTTGGCGTTTAACTTCAGGCCATGGCTCTGGCACCAGCTTTCTGTTTCTGTGAGTCCCTTCTGAAGGATATCCGTGTCCGATGCACTTTCCACTATGGCGCCCAGTTTGCAGTCATCTGCAAACTTTGTCAGCCAAAGTCCTCCCATGTTGGCCTGTACTTCTGAGAAGTAGATGCCGAAGAATAGGGGGCCAAGGACCGAGCCCTGTGGGACACCACTTGTGACCAGCTTGGAGTCTGACATAGCGCCAGCAACTCTAACCCTGTGGGTTCTGTCCTTAAGCCAGTTTGCAACCCATCTTGTGACATATGGGTTTACATTTAAGCTGGTAAGTTTTTCTACAATACCCGAGTGGGGTATTGTGTCGAAAGCCTTTGCAAGGTCAAGGTAGGCTGTATGGACTGCCTTTCCCTCATCAATGGCCTTGGTGACTGTTTCGAAGAAGTCGACCAAGTTCAAAAGGCATGATCTGCCCTTGACGAAGCCAAACTGGGTCGGGTCCAATGTCTGCAAGTCCCCTATAGCTTTGTTTATGAGCTCCATTATGATCCTCTCCATAGCTTTGCAGACTAGACTTGTTAAGCTTATGAGGTGGTAATTACCAGGGTCCGTAGAGGCACCGCCTTTGTGGAGTGGGACCACAGTTGCCGTACGCCACTCCTTGGGCACGTATCCTGTGGTAAGGCTGAGATTAAACAGCTGCCTTATGTGCGGGTTTAATTCCTCATTCAGCTCGTGTAGCACACAGCCGGGGACACCATCCGGTCCCATTGATGCTGTGTTTTAGCTTTAGAGAGAGCAGCTTTCACCTGCACATTTGAGATGTCTGGGAGGCTACACTCCGCTGGGATAGTTATCTCTCCTTTAGGGGAGAGGGGTGAAGTTTGCACTGAACCTGTCTGCCAGTATGTTGGCAATGTCTGTGGGTTCAGTGATTTTTGTATCATTTTGGACTAATTCTGAGCATATCTGGGAGTTTCCACCCAGGTTCCTAACATAGCTGAAAAAGGCCTTATGATTGTCCTTTGAATCCATGGCAATTTTTCTCTCAAAACTGGCCTTAGTTGATTTTATGAGTGCTTGTATTTTTTTACTAATAATGATCAGGGGTGACTTCCCTTTTATGGATTTTGTTCTATCATGTAATAGCTTTCTCCTCTTATTGTAAAGTTTGTTAATGGCTGGGGTCCACCAGACTGGACGTTTGCCCTTTGTGGAAAGAGTCTTGGTTTTATTTGGGATTGCCTGATCCATGCAGTAATGGAGGTGTTCATAGAAGGCATGTGTAAGGGCTTCCGCAGCTTGGGTTGTGGTTTCCACTGGCTCAGGGGCCTTGAAGGATACCACACCAGTCTTGAGTAGTGTGAAGTTTGCTTTAGAGAAGTTCTTCACTGTGGTCTTTTTTGTTTGGGGTGGGGGCAGGATGTGGATTTCCAGTGAGATTAGTTTATGATCAGATCTCACCAATGAGGGATATACTTTCGGTGTGGAGCATTTTGTCCCCATGTTTGTGATAATGAGATCTAGTATATTTTCTCCTCTCATGGGAACAGTGACTAGCTGTTCCATGGCATTTGAATTTATGAACTCCAGGAACCGTTGGGCTAGAAAGTTAGGGCTTGAGTAATGTTCCCAGTCTATATTGCGGTAGTTGAAGTCACCCAATATGATGGTGTTTGGAGATACATTTATACCCTCCAGTGTCTTCAGGAAGGCTGTGTGGGGTTCCTGAGTTTGAGAGTGTGGCCTGTAGCATGCTACAATTTGTAGAGCAGTTTTGCCTATGGTTAGTTGCACCTGGATGGTTTCTGAAGCTTCATGCGTTGCCACCAACCTGGAGGTGTGGGTATCCTTTATGAATATGGATACACCCCTTTTGTGGTGTGGTCCGGGTTTTGGGGCCGAACGCATGATATGAGGTAAAACCTAATAGTGCCGGGTGCTCTCAGGAGCCTTGAACCAGGTTTCAGTTACAGCACAGACATCGATGTTCTCCATACTGAGAAGGGCCTCGAGTGCATGCATTTTGAGATTTAGACTTCTGGCATTGAGCAGCATTACCCTCAGTTTCTTCCCATTTTTGTTTTCTAGGGTGGTAGGTTTAGAATTTGAGCCTTGCCTAAAAAGGCACTATGGGGGTGGCAAGAGCCTTAGCCAATATCCGAATCCCAGGGTGACAGGTGCAAGCCGTCCCTTGCGAAGCAGTGTGGCTTGTCAAGCATGTCATCCCAGGCAGACAGACACTGGATCCCCTTTGAATGACACCAGACATTAAGCCAATTGTTAAAGCTGATCATCTTGTCTCTATATTGTGGCATCATTCTTGGTGAAGGAAGGATACTGCTCAGGGTCAGGGTCATACCTGCCTGGGCTACATAATCAGAGAGCTCCTCTATGTCTCTCTTCATGTAGTCCAGGGAGGTACGTCTCAGGTCGTTCACACCAGCATGGACAATGACTGTGTCTATTTCTCCCCATTTACCATAACCATGGTTCAAACCTGTCGATCTGCACACCATTTTCTTTCTTACTTCTACAATGAGAGCCATTTGCTAAACAAAACAATACAGTGTCAGAATGAAAACAGATTTAGCATGAACAACAGTAAATGTATCTGCCCTCAAAACTCACATCCATTGAAACTGCATTGAAACCCACATTCAAAGAAAGTGTATCTGGCCAGTGGCAGATTGTTTACCTTTGGGCTATTTTCAAAACATAGGTCCCTTGCTCACATTTTTAGGACTGTGCATACATGCATGTATTCTTTAATTCACTTTCCTAATTGTATTAAATTATATTCCCTATATAATACAACATCACTTGTTAGAATGTGTTGTAGTTTTGAAGATTTTTCCAGTAAGCAGTGAAACAAAATGTATAAACAAATAATGACAAAAACTACCAATTTCAGAACATTTGAACTTTAAGAGGTCACCCAAACTTCTGTCATTACTATATGCCAATATCAGTCAATATGCACAGTCTGCAGAAGTAAAAGTCACTTGAATAACTCCACATTAAATAGATCTGTAACTAATGAAGAGGTTGCTGCTGGCATCTTATTCAAAGGAGGACACAGAGTACAGCACACTCACCCCCACCTTAAAGTACACTGCAGTAGCAGCAATCCATTTACATGGTGTGGGATTAGAACCTACAACCTTCTGCATTAAAGGCAAGCATACTACTTATTGTACTACTAACAGTGATTTCAAAATCTTTTGCACAAACACTGACAGCCATTTGCTAAACAAAGCAGTTGCACATTGAAAACAGGCATAGCATAAACAGTAGTAAACCACTTCCATTGAAGCTCACATTCCCTGAAAATGCACTGAAACACATTTCTTGAAAAATTCTCACTGATGATTAAGTGATAGTTGATACAGAGGATTCAGGCTCTTGTCTCCTTTAACCAAGGTTACAGGGGTTGAGGTTAAATTGCATTTGCCTTCTGCTTTTTACAGTTTTTGCACTTGTTTTATATCAATTTAAGTCATTTTTTGTATTGTATAACTGTTGTAGGCTACACACTAAAGTGCACTAGCCTGTTTATAGCATTTACAGTGTTTTCTGTGTGTTTTTCTGCTGTTTCCTGAAAAACAACAACAACAAAAAAAAATTTCTCTTTTCCCGCCTTTGCTGAAATAGATTAATCCAGATTTCATATTTTGCTGAATTCCGGACTGTGGTATAGTTTCCTGTGTTGCCCATATCCTTACTTGGATAGGAGGAAGCTTCTCTGTTCACCAGTGAGAGTGGCGAGCTTTGAGCAGCCTATCTGTCCCTGGATGAGTGGTCTCAGCCCTGAAACTAGTAGCTTATTGGCCGTTTTGGGTAAATTCCTATCTCTCTCAATTTCCCTGCTTTAAAACCCGCATTTGCGCAGTTTTGCATGATTTTGCGAATAGAGCAGCAGCGGACAGTGCCGCTTAAACGGGTTTAAACTATTCCCAGCTCCACAAAGTCTGCTCTTCACTTTTTCCCTTAGAACTGTTCTAAATCTCAAAGTAAGCATTCTATTTTCATTCTAAAGCCCTGCAGTTGCTCGTATAAGTAATCTTATAAGTAAGCACTAATAAACTAAAGTACTACACCCTCTTATACTCCCTTAAAGTACTTGGCTCCTTACTGGTCCTTTTTGATCAGTCAAAAAGTAGTTCCTTATACTATTCTGGCATGCCCAAAAGTCAGTTTCGGGTTTACTCTCCAGTCCAGCTGGTGAATCTGGGAATCTTAAGGCAATGTTACAACTGCCTTATGTACACAGACCACCTTCTCCTCCTCCCAACAAGCTCAAATATATGTGAGAGATGCAACTATATAGCCAAACTGGAGGCTGAGCTCTCTCAACCCAGTACTGGCGCAGTCAGTCAGGTGGAGAAGGTAACCACACACACCACAAATCCAGTCTCACATAGACCTATCGCAACAGCAAACCAAACACATAAACACATAAAAACATGCTCGGTGGCTCTAAATAAAAATTTTCCCAAGCAGCAGAGACCTCCAAAGCAGACATCCAAGCAACCACTACCCCACAACAATACCCACGTATCGCATAGTTCACAAAGTCAGTGTGCCACACAGTCACAGCCCTTAAGGCTAAACAACACACCTAATACACTTGTAATAGGTAACTCTATTGTCAGACACACTGACGTCCCACTCACCAGGCTAAACAAGGAGAAGGTCACTGTAAGCTGCCTGTCGGGTTCCAGGATCCACCACATAACACAAGCACTCAGGTCACTCCAAAGCAAGTACAAATATGACTCCATCATTGTCCATGCTGGTGTGAATGACCTGAGACGTACCTCCCTGGACTACATGAAAAGAGATATAGAGGAGCTCTCTGATCATGTAGCCCAGGCCGGTATGACCCTGACCTTGAGTAGCATCTTACCCTCACCAAGAATGATGCCACAGTATAAAGACAAAATTATCAATTTTAGCAATTGGCTAAAGTGTTGGTGTCATTCAAAGGGGATCCAGTGTCTGTCAGCCTGGGATGACATGCTCGACAAGCCACATTGCTTCGCTAGGGACGGCTTGCACCTGTCACCCCTGGGCTTTCGAATATTGGCTAAGGCTCTTGCCACCCCCATAGTGCCTTCTTTAGGCAAGGCTCAAAAGACAAACCCACCTCCATAGACAACACAAGGAAAAAGAAACTAATTGTAATGCTGCTCAATGCCAGAAGTCTAAACCTCAAGATGCACGCACTCGAGGCTCTCCTCAGTATGGAGAATATCGATATCTGTGCAGTAACAGAAACCTGGTTCAAGGCTCCCGAGAGCACCCCAGCACTACCAGGTTATACCTCATACCATGCTTTTCGGCCCCAAAACTCGGACCGAACCACAAAAGGAGGGGGAGTATCCATATTCATCAAAGATACCCACACCTCCAGGTTAGTGGCACTGCATGAAGCATCAGAGACCATCCATGTGCAACTAACAGTGGGTAAAACTGCCTTTCAGTTTGTAGCCTGCTACAGACCTCCCTCCCAAACTCAGGAACCCCACTCAGCTTTCCTGAGAACACTGGAGAATATGAAGGTCTCTCCAAACACTATCATATTGGATGACTTCAACTACCCAAACATAAACTGGGAGCACTACTCAAGCCCCAACACCCTCACCCAATGCTTCCTAGAATTTATAAACTCAAATGCTATGGAACAACTGGTCACCACTCCCACAAGAGGGGAAAACATATTGGACCTGATCATCACCAACATGGGGACTCTATGTTCCATACCAGAGGTATACCCCTCATTGGTAAGATCTGACCATAAATTAATCTCACTGGACATCCATATCCCATCCCCACCCCCAGCCAAGGAAACCACAGTGAAGAACTTCTCAAAAGCAAACTTCACACTTCTCAAAATCGAGGTGGAATTCTTCAAAGCCCCTGGGCCAGTGGAAAATACGGCCCAAACCGCAGAATCCTTTACAAACACATTCTATGGACACCTACAGGAATGCATGGATTGTGCTATCCCAAATAAAACTCCTCCAAAGGCAGGAGACCTGTCTGGTGGACCCCAGCCATAAATAAGCTATACAACAGAAGGAGGAAGCTACTATATGATAGAGCAAAATCCTAAAAAGGGAAGGCATCTCTGATCAGTACTAGCAAGAAACTACGATCCCTCATAAAATTATGTAAGGCCAGCTTCGAAAGAAAAATTGCACAAGACACTAAAGATAATCACAAGGCCTTCTTTAGTTATGTCAGGAACCTGGGTGGCAACTCCCAGATATGCTCTGAGTTAGTGCAAAATGACAAAAAATACACTGAACCCACAGACATTGCTAACATCCTGGCAGACAGGTTCAGTGCAAACTCCTCCCCCCTTCCCCCCCAAAAGAGCAAATGTCTATCCCAACAGACTGTAACCTCCCTGACATCACAGATGCACAGGTGAGAGCTGCCCTCTCCAAAGCAAAAAACACAGCATCAATGGGACCGGATGGTGTCCCGGGCTGTGTCTTACATGAGCTCCAAGAAGAACTGAACCCTCACATAAAGTCACTGTTCAGTCTCAGCCTTACTACAGGATATGTACCCAAGGAATGGCATACAGCAACAGTGGTCCCACTCCACAAAGGTGGTGCAACAACAGACCCCGGAAACTATCACCCTATAAGCCTGACTAGCCTGGTCTGCAAAGCTATGGAGCATATCATCATGGAACTCATAAGCAAAGACATTGGGAACCTCCAAACACTGGATCCTACCCAATTCGGCTTTGTTAAGAGCAGATCTTGCCTCTTGAACCTGGTCGACTTCTTTGAAACAGTCACCAAGGCCATAGATGAAGGGAAGGTAGTCCACACAGCCTACCTGGACCTTGCAAAAGCCTTCGACACAATACCCCACTCAGGCATCATAAATAAGCTCACCAGTTTAAATATCAACCCCTATGTCACAAGATGGGTTGCAAACTGGCTCAGGGATAGAACCCACATGGTCAGAATTGCAGGTGCCATGTCAGACTCTAAACCAGTTACAAGTGGCATCCCACAAGGCTCAGTCCTGGGACCTCTCTTGTTCGGTATATATATTTCTCTGAGGTACAGGCTAACACGGGAGGACTATGGCTGACCAAGTTCGCAGATGACTGCAAACTGGGTGCCATAATTGACTTGCCGACTGACACAAGCATCCTCCAAAAGCGTCTCACAGAGTTGGATAACTGGTGCCAGAGCCATGGCCTAAAGCTAAATGCCAAAAAGTGCATAGTCATCCCCTTTGGGAAAAACAAAGTGCCTACAAATTTCCACATAGGTGATAATCCATTAAGTACAGAAGAAGTAATTAGGGATTTGGGGACCCAAGTAGATAGCAATCTCTCCTTTGACAATCATGTTGCCAAAGTGGTTAGAAAGACCTTCTATATAGCCCACCTTATCACAAAAGGGTTCACATCTAGATCAAGAGAGGTCATTGTGCCCCTCTACTCATCACTCATCAGGCCCATAATTGAATACAATGCCCCATTTGGGATGTACCTTACCCGACACCTGCAGCAACTGGAAAGACCTCAAAAGTACCTCACCAAGAGGATCAAGGGACTCAAACAGATGCCCTACGCAGTTAGGCTAAAGAAACTCCAGCTCTACTCAGTTGCTTATCACCTACTCAGAGGCGATCTGTGCCTGACGTATAAAGCCATGTCCAAACCAGAATTAATGGACATGCTCCACCTCAGGAAATCCAAATCCCTTAGAGCTACACTCTCCAGGGACTTAAACCTCAGCACAGAAATAAATAGGACATGCTGGAGGGACAGATTCATATCCCAGAGGCTCCCCTCACTCTGGAACAAAATCCCAATCCATGTTAGGCAGAGCCCCTCAATGACCCTCTTCAAGAGAAATCTTGATGAGTGGATGGGAGATCATAGGTTTACCCCTGGGATCTCTTCTGTGTCCCTACTAGGCAGAGGCAAAGTAAACTAACCTTAAAAGGGCTACCTTCTGTGACCTACTATACAGAGGCACAGTCAACTAATCTAAAAGGGTGGCGAAAGCCAAACACACTCTGGCTAGGCTTATAAATGCCCTAGGACAGATAGCCTAGTATCAACCTATGAACCTATTAACAAGTTAATTAACTACCTGCTCTCCCTAAGCAGGATATTTTACTTACACACACGTAGCTACATTAGTACATTTTAAATGCAATGTAAATATTGTAGTGAAAAAAGAAGAACCTTATCATTTGTACAAAAGAAAATGAGATATAGAGTGGGTTCTTCTTGAAACCTCAAACTTCATTACAGACACGCCCTTCAAAATTTTTTTATTGTAATGCATGTCAGGGTTTGCATATGATACTTGCTACATTCTGTACCTGAGACTTTTACTGTCTGCTAAGGTGTGCAATCAGACACTGCCTTAGAAACAAATTTAATGAAGTTTATATAAGTACTAGCAATCAGTGCATGTGTAGAATATGTTATTATACATGGCAACACATAATGAAATATTTTAGATGTATTTGAAGATGTACGAAGAAAGGCAGTTGAGACATCTGATTTCACTAGGTGTTAACAAATTAGATGTGAAAGCTTGTGCTAACAGCAGAACTGAATGTGCCTGTCTGTGAAGGGATCATAACTGCAAGGGAAAAGGCCATTAAATGAAGCTAGCAAGGTACATCTGCAGCTCAGATTTGCTTGACAGGCAGTGGTGCATATGATGAAAATCATACTGGTAATATAACTACTTGGGGTTTACAAACATAGTGACATGTAAAGAGAATGAAAAACAGCTTAAAAAACACATCTCCATCCTTTCCTTCCTGCCTCTGACTGATGCTTTAGTTAGGTTGTGGTTTGTGCCCTGGGAGTGTATCTGTAGTTCAGCCTTATGAAAGCAGTTTAAATTAATTTGCTAAGACTTGAACCTGTTCTTATAAGCTGTTTAAAAAGAAATGAGAGGCACGCCTTATTGAAAAACCATAAAATGTGTCCGCATATATACCTCAGAAACTTGTTTATTTAAACATGTTGTAGAGTGTTTACTGGAAGTAAAAGAGAAAGTTGTGGGGTATGAAACTAAAACAAACTCTGGTTACTACATTAAAGTAGAGCAAGAAATCTGTGGTAAGAAACAACATCACTTTGGTATTCCTCAGGCCACAAAAATACAAAGGGAAACCATGCATGTCATATGCAGCTAGGAATTTGTCTGTATACCATTTAATTGTAGTTATGTCTCACCTTCCTGGGTGTTACAAACTTAGCTGTCATGTCTTTTGAAATCCACAAAAGCATAGCTAAGCACAAACAAATCCAGGTGTGAGGTGCTTAAAAAGAAGTCTCTTTTCTTTCAGGCAAGCTAAATATGGAAAGAAGCAGCTGGTTAATGATGTAATTCATTAATAATTCTGTGCTGACATGTAGTGGAATCATGCTGTACAAATGGTTTTATTCCTAGAGGTGAATTGTCAATGTGGTAGTTTCCAGGGCTAGCTGTCTTCCCAAGGGATATTATTATGCATTTCTTAGCACTGAGTTTTAGTCCGTAGCTCAGGCACCAGTTATTTGTCTGCGTCAGGCATTCTTGGATGGCAGTTGTGCCACTGAGGGATGATACAACTGCACCCAGTTTGCAATCATCTACAGACTTGGTCAGCCAGACTGGGTACCTTGACGTTGGCCTTGACCTCAGGGAAATAAATGGCAAAAAGGAGCAGACTCAGCATAGAGCCTCGAGGTGCTCTACTAGTGACTGGCCTCTTTGTGAAGGTAGACTTCGTCTGTCCTATCTTCTTGGGTCCTATCTGTAGCTGTCTGGTTATCCAGTGGGTGGATACGGGTTTAGACCTAATTTCATGAGTTTGTCAACAATGCCTGAGTGGGGTATTATGTTGAAAGCTTTGTTCAGGTCAAGGTAGACAGTATACACTTTTTTTACCTCGTTCATTGCTTTGGTGATCTTCTCTAAGAAGTCCACTAGACTGAGTAGGCATGACCTGCCCTTGATGAAACCAAACTGGGCTGGATCAAGTGACCAAAGCTTTCCTATGTCATTGGAGCAAGTGACTGAAGGTTCCCTATGTCATTGCTTATTATTTCCAAGATAATTCTTTCCATGGTCTTGCATATGAGACTAGTCAGACTTATGGGTCTGCAGTTACCTAAGTCTGTAGATAACCCATGCTTGTACAGAGGCATGACAGCTGAAGTCCTCCATTCACTTGGCACAAAGTCTGTCTGGAGGATACAGTTAAATAATGATTCTAGTAGCCCTGATAGGTCAGGTATCATGTTATTAAAGAAGCATGCTGGGAAACTATCAGGGCCCATTGAGGCAGTAATGCAGTTTTCTTGGCCTTTGAGAATGCATTGAGGACCTGGTCCCTGGTGATATTTGGGGGAGTATTGGTTTTGGGTATTGTTAGAGAGGTGTCTAGGGGTGACGGGGTAAAAGTGAAGCTAAATTTGTTGGTCAGTGGATTTGCTATATCTTACAGCTCATTATAGGTGGCTGTACTTACAATTAGTTTGGCATATTGCTGTGTAGTCTTTGAGGTTATAAACATAGCTGAAGAAAGCCGTGTCATTATTCTTGGCATGGGAAACAATTTTTACATGAAATTTAGCTTTGGTAGACTTGATTAGTCCCCTAAGTTGCTTGTTTAGATTGATGAGGGAGTTTTTCCTTGCTGGGTATTGCACTTCCTAATTTTTGCCATGATTTTCATTGTTTTGTTATAAAACCTATTGATGCTGGGATTCTACCAGGGTCGCTTGTTTTACAGTTTGTCATGTGCATTTTCCAGGTAGGTACAGCTGCCTGAATGTAGCTATTAACAAGATGGTACAGGGTTTCCATGAACAATTCTGCATAGGCAGTGATGTTCTTAGGGATTGGAGGGCTTGGAATTTTGCCAGGGTGTCACAATAATAGGAAGTCTGCCTTAGAGTAATTCCTAAAATTACCAGGGTTTGCTGGGGTCCTGGATTTTATTATTATTTCAAAGGAAACAACTTCATAGTCCAATATGACCATAGGGAATATTACACTAGCAGGGTGTAGGACTAGGTCAAAGATGTTTGTGCCCCTAGTGGACATACGGACTATCTGGTCCAGGCTATTTGTGCTAGCAAAATCCATGAATCTCTGGGCCTGCATATTTGTGGTTGTGTATGATTCCCAGTTTATACTGGGGTAGTTAAAGTCACCCATGAAAATGGTGCTGGGTTGAGTGTGAAGTGTCTCCAGTACATTTAAGTGAAAGCTATGGGTTCCCTGGGTCATGGAGACAGACCTGTAGCTTGCAAGGATATGTCATGGGACGTTGTCTATGGTAATTTGGATGTGGAGGAGCTTGAGCATGTCCTACTCTGATGAGTCTTGAGGTGTGTTTGTTTTTGATGAAAACTGAGACACCTTCACCTTTTGTTCCCTCCTGTGTAGTAACTGGTCTAAATGTGTGGAAGGTATTATAACCCTGCACAACACACACTACACACACACACACACACACACACACACACACACACACACACACACACACACACACACACACACACACACACATGTATGTGTGTGTGTGTGTGTGTGTGTGTGTGTGTGTGTGTGTGTGTGTGTGCGCGAGTGTAGCAGCATATACAACATGATTTTCTGACACTATAACTATCATAGTCATAGTCACATGCCTTCTGGCCCCTTGTAAGTAGTACTTTTTTATATAACTTTTTTTATACCACTGATCTCAACTATATGGAGGGTTGAATTAATAAATATATGTCTGAGTTGTTGTGACACCCACCAATGAACCACATTATTTTTCTCCTGCTTGCATTTTCCTAGCTGGGTAATAACTGGGTAATTTCCTCCATCTGTCTTTACTACACTTTGCTGATGCTGCTTTACCTCTTTTATCATTCTGCTAGAACAATTAATGGGTATCATTTAGAATAAAAATGGTATACACTGTTATTAAATCTTTATGAAGGTACCTTTGCAAACCTTAGACAAGGATTCCTTTGGGTATTCTGACATAAAAGAAGCATGTCTTTGTACAATTTATGTTTCGTAAAAATTAGCTTTTGTATAACTCTCATTATTTTGTTGAAACAATGGCATTGGGATCAGTGTTTACAGTTTCACAGGGATCAGAGATGTTATGTCTTATATGTGATTATTTACGGCCTAGACAGTAAGGATGCATTGAAGCACAAATTATTAGCCAGTCTGTCCTTCCTATTGCTTTTACACAACAGTGACCATCTTGGAAAGGGCACTGCTCTGTTAAATACTTTACCTCTGTATTAAAACCTTGCCCCTCCACGCAGGAGGCACCCAACCATTTGACCATGTTGCATAACTCAGAGTGAAAACACACAACACACCAAAGGTGAAGTTAAAATGGCCACAGCCTCGAATTTATTATAGTAGTTAATGAAACCCTGCTCAGACTGTTTATTCTATATTCTTCAATATTTAATATGCAATATTAATACTTAAAAAGAGGGTTATGTGGTACAGAATGTCAGGGAGGATTGCCTGACAAACCTCTGTCTAAGGCAGATTGCACTGGTGGTATCCAGCTCTATGCTTCTTTAAGTCCAGGTTTTCAATATTCCCGATAGTTGATGAGGTACCTGATTAGGATGTTCTGATATCTCCAGTGCTAGCCTTCTGAAGCAAGTCCACTATGTATGAGAAAAAGAGGTAGTTATGGAGTTATTCAAACTAACTATCTTCTGCGTTTAGATGGTTACATTTAGTGTTAAGCACTATAAAGTGAAATGGTGCATAAACGTCCTCATGACTCCCCAGCCCAACTGTTTGTCTCACTGCGAGAATCATTTGCATATTATTTTACGGGAGTGTCATTACTTAAATTTTCATCAGATCTCTCCACATATCCAATGATATTACCACATAACTATTATGCTTTGTGTTCTACCACAGTTCATGTGCATGTGGGATCATGCAGTGAAGGTGAAACACTGATCCTCTGCTACTCCAGATTGACCCTTGTGCCAGTTTCTCTCCCAGCTCCCCGTAGTCTTTCTTACTAACCATGCCCGTTGTTTCATTATAAATCCACAATCACCTGTGCTTATCCTCCCTCATATCTATTGGTCAAAGTAAGTCTATATCCATCTTTGTGAATGGATGATGTGGATAGTTTTTCTCTAGCACTCCTATAATTCTAATCAAACATCAGCCATTTGTCCCCTGCCCCCCCACCCCAGATTTCATTACTGTTATCTACCTAAAATGTGTCTACATCCTTATTACCCGTTTTAGCAACTTTCCGCCATAACTTTAGTGTGTATGGCTAACCTATTGTTCCACGAATCCCATGTTCTCCAAATCGCTGTTATTTTCTTCGGTCGTACCACATTTTCATGCTTCTTACCCTTAATGGTCTCTACCTGCCAACACCCCATTCAGCAGAGAGTATATGTCTATGTACTATTTTGTTACTTTCACTGACAGATAGGCCCCACCTGCTGCCGAGAGATAATATGACTGAATGATTGTTGATTGGTGCCTGTTTCTCACCTTCTCACCTTGCACTCACCTGCTTGCTGTTGGCTGTATTTGCTGCTGGTATCTGTCACAGTTCCTCAAGGCTGTAGCTCTGTACTGTTTCTTAATTGCCCCAGCACCATAGATGTTTGCTCTTAGCAGTGGTGTCCCTTTCAGCACATCCTCATCCTTCGGAGTCAGAATTAGGGCATTCCCTTTCCATGACTCTTGTGCCATGCTAGCACTTTATGCTGCTGGTTTTCTCCTCCCCTCACCACCTTTCCCTCTCCTGTTTCCTCCTTCCCTGTCATGCTAACCTTCTTATTTTGTTGAGTTTTCCTCTTTCTCCTCTGTTCCTATGTTTCAAGTTGAAGTTTATAAGTGCTTTATTACCAAAGGACTTGTCATTACCTAGAAAATGAACAAGAGACAACAAAATATAAAATTATACTGAAAAAATGAATTACATCTGAAAACAGTAGGATTTTCAAGAGCAATAACCTTAACTCATTATAAACATAAGCATTATCACAAAAATAATTGATGTAAAGAAGAATGAACAAACAGAAAACAAATAAAGAGCACCGATGTTCCAAAATCCAGATGAATCCGTAGAACAGATTGAAAGTCAGTGGAATATATTTAAATTCAGTCATCAAGTCTGAAGAATTAAACACCAGAAAGCACATTTAAAAAAACACTCAGCAAACTAAAAATGATACTGAGTCCTGCATATGGTTTAAATAAAGCCACCTAAAAGGTTTACCATGCTGCCAACACCAGCAGATGGGGTCCGTGACCTCAGAGTCCAAAGGTCACCAGGCAACAAGTTTCAAGAAGCCAGCTGTCATCCATTCAAACGCCTGACACCAAAGACCACAGTTTTAAGAACAGTATCATACAGCTTCAAAAACAGCATCTTCATACCACCAATGCAGCATTGACAACCATCATCCGCTTCTAAACGTATGGCCCACTCAGTCCTTCAGAACACTACAAACATTCTTTGATCAAAGACATTGGCAATGCTATGCAATTTATAATAGCAACTGACCTTCAATCTCCATGCTACAGGTAGCTCCAGTCTCTGAAGAATGAGCCCAGTAGATTTCATAAAAAAAGACCAAATGGTAAAGCAGCACTCAGTGGTTTGGCAGACATCTGCTGCCAACTTGTGAATGATACCAATGCTATCCAATCACAGGAACATCATCTTTGGGCTAGCTAACCAACATTCATTCTACCCAAGCATCAGAATCATTGTATTATAAAAAATTCTTATCTTTGTTCCTCCACTCCTCTCTGCCTGTCTTCTTTGACTTTGCCTTCTTGCTGTTGCCCCATTGTGTAGTCTCTGCTAGTTTGCCCTCACTACCCTGAAGTTGTAACCAGTAATGGACCTCCTGCCCGAGCCACACCTTGCCTTTCTTCAGTACCCACAAACCTGAAAACTACTTGATGAAACATAGTTTCTAACCATTCTTGACCTTTTTTCTTAAAAAAATGCATGCATTTTACTCTTCAGTACACTGCAGAGCCACATCCATCTTACTCCACAATGCACAAAAAAAAAAAACATAAAAAAAAAAACATGACAAGCTCTGGAGGCTCAAATCACTGTAATAGAGCCACATTTTAACTGACTATTGTAAATAGATTACATAGGGTTTGTAATATGTCTGCAGCTTCCCTAAACATTGTAATTAGAGACCCTGGAGGAATGAGGAAAGATGATTTCCACTTAATTATGCTTCTGCTATCCGTATTTCCTCACCTCCAAATTATTACTCATATTTATTTATTTCATTGCAGTTGTCACTCAGATAGGCAAACTGGACCTTGGAGACTTCCCAAGCTCTGCTCATCCCAAAAGCAATCACAATAAGCAAAGGAATAAAATATATATTCAGGTATTCCTTGTGAGACTTCCAAGCAAGTAAACAGTATGTGGCAAATCTTATGGCAGCCATGCAATGGGATATCAAGAAGGCTTCATCTATCCATCAAGTCCTGCATCCATTCATTTTCTAAACTGCATATCTTGGTGACATAGCTTTGGTAGCAAGCTGAGTAGGGCAGATCAGACTTCTCTTTCCACAGCAAAAGGATCCTTGATCACATTAAGAAGGATAATCTCTCCTGTGTTTTGTGTCTGCTGTGTGGGCCTTGCTTGGCTTGTGGCTACAGGTAAGGATGGGGTTACAGACTGGTCAGTAAACTCAGCACACTGTCTCTTCACCATGACATTCTGCAACAAGCCTGCAGTGCCAACACTATTTCATCCATCCTTTTGCTAGTTTGCTGATTTCCTAGACCCTAACTTGTAAAGAAGACCCTAAGATACATAAAAACCTCCTCTTGGAGAGGTGCACACCACTATCCCGAAGAGAGGAAACTACTCTTTTCGAAGACAGAAGTGATACTTCTTCCCAGCCACCTAATACCAAATAGCGTACTGCTGCAGTAAATGCCACACATCATTGTCAACTGAAGCCAAAAGGACATTATTAAAAAACAGTAACAATGCAATCCTCATATTACTAAAGTAAAAAGTCTCCAGGCTATAGTGCTTTTTGATATCCTGTATTTAGAAATCACACTCAAGGGAAGAGTCGATCATACCCTTAGTAGAGTCCTACATCCTTTTGACATATCTGGCTTAACTCTGATAATGATGATGTAACTCATGTTCTGCAAATATGCTGGCAAAAGGGAATAAAGCAACAAAAGAGAGGATTTAAGATGGCCACTGTATAGCAGTTTCTGTCAGATGATTCTTACAGGAAAATGGGATTTGACAGCAAGTCTCAACATTATGCCAAGCAACTCACACTGGAATGTAAGAGACAAACATGTAGTAAAATAACAATTTTATCAAGATTCTGAAAAGTTTCCTTAGTGCTTGGAAACTAAACTCGTATACAAACATGCATGATTCACAGAATCAGTAGTCTGAAACTTCTGTTAAAAGGGAATTGTAACAAATCATATATCCAATACATTCATGACTTTGTAAAAATTGTGCAGTTCTAGGAAGAAATTGACTTTGTAGAAGATAATTTTAAAAAGGAGCATAATTATGTCAAACTCCATCAAAAACGAGGAATTCAAATAAAATATATGAAATCATCACTTAATGATATTATAGAGACCAAAATAAAAGGCAAATCAAATAGAGTTATTATATAAAAAATAGATAAGAAATGAAATGCAGAATTTGTAAAATAGATTGAGAGAAAATATAAAAATGGAATGGGTGAGGAATGGCATTTGCTTTGCACAATGGTGTTATTTTAAAAATGTATGTTAATTCATTTTTAGAAAGAGCCATTGTTTATAAATACACTATGGAAGGGCTGTGGGCAATTAATATTAATATTTTTACCTGTGGTGGGGAGAGGTACTCTGCTTCCGTCAGTCAAGCTGTACCATAATATTTTATATTTTGGGAAGTTGGTGGTTGTGGGGTCACTGCCTCCTTAACCTGCTTGTTGTAAGTTTGCAAACTTTCTTTTATCATGTGTGCCTTTAATGTTATATATCTATGGGCAACTGAAATGTCCAAAGTACCTCTCAACCTCTTAGAGCATAACATTTGGACAAAGACTAAAATGATGGGGGGACAAATAGGGACATATTTTAAATATTGCTCTTACAAACTTAGAAAGTCGATAGAATAATAGGTTTTGCATTAGCATGAATTTTCCAAAGGATGTGGAGTCTTAAACTCAAATGTTTGTCATTATTTCATGACTTCAGTCCTCAGCTATTTGCCAGAAAGGGACAGATATTAGGGGGAACATACCGAATATATGAGGCAGAAATCTGGACATTCTGCGAAAACCTGTACAGTTGAGAGGTATGTAATGTTCTAGGTAAGCCATGGTCCCTCCAAGTTTTTAATGGATGAGTGCTTCCTTTTAAAACAATACTGGTGTTTGTTACACATGGGCCATTGTACAGCTGACTAAGGGGTCACTAGTGCCTGTCACTGTAGAGAACCCCCATCCTGGTAGAGTACTTCTGTTGCTGTAAGGTCATTTGTGTCTCACAGTGTATTATTCAAGCTTACACTAACTAGTAACTATGCTTTGACTACATTGGGTAGGTGTTAAACTCATACAAAAAAAAAATAAAAACACAATGAACATAGCACACTAAAAGAGTGTTGATTGCTTGCTATATCACCTCCACAGAGTCATCCACCCTATCTTTATGCACACATTGCTTTGTATTTAAAAGCTGAAAAAAATTGAAACGAGTCACCTTTCACAGAAATGGACATTTATGAGATTATCAGTCCAGCACAGACCATAAGACCCTTATGCAATGTTATATTTATATAGTCTAAAAATGATTTAACCTTTTCACAAAAAGGTTCAGATTCCCATATTTTTTAACCTTCCCCAGTAGCCTGTTTAGTTCCTCTGTAGCTGAATGTATCTACCATCGCATCCTGTGCTGTTCCAGAAATCTCATTAATGTTGTCTTTGCGTTTTAATCATGAATCTGTACTCTCCATATAATACATAAAGGCATGATATCCCAAACACAGACTTTTATTCTAAATATCACCGAACGTAGTTTTAACCCCTCCATAGTCTTCCCACTCTCCTTGAAATATTGTTTTTTAAAATAGGAGTTGGACTGTGGTGTGACAGACACACTCTTGAGTAACATACCACTATTAAATGTGTTGTTATTCAACGGTGCCTTACACAGGGGATATATCCTTTCTTTCCTAAGTCAAGTGACCTTGGAGATAATTATTTTAGGCACAGAAAGTGAACCACTTGCATGAGAGGTGTATAGGATTTTTCTCCAGAGAAAACAAGTTTTCTGAAAAAACATTAGTGCTGTTTCTGATTGACTATTGTCATTTGAAACAGTTTTTTTTTTTTGTACCCATGTGCTACTGGTCTACATCCTTTTGTAATTCTGTATCATTTTGTTACACTTCTTTGTCCTTTTTCCACAGTGCCCAATTCTTCCTCTTCCCAGAGAATCCAAACTGCCTCCGAAAATTCGAATTTACTGCATATCAGTTATACATATAACATAATTCTACCTTCATTCTAGCACCATTGTCTCTTGATTTGACGAACCTTACTGTTCATCTCACTACTTTTTTACAATCCACTACCGGTTTACCCTTCTATTCCTGAAATTCCATCTTTTTCTCTAACAGTACACTTCACAAACAAGTCATCTCTAGTAGTTAGCCAGCACTGATGCTTAAGTTTTCTTCATTATTTTTCCATTCAAATTATAAGGAAACGTTATTCCTAAATTCATTGGTTCAGACTTACTTAAACTTCTCCTTTACCTCTGTCTATCTATCTAGTCTATGTAGGACTTCTTGAAAAAAAATCATTTCTGTTAACCTAATATTGATAGCTAAATCACTAATATTGATAGCTAAATCACTGTTAGGGGTTATTCTTACACCAACGCACAGACACACACACACACACACACACACACACACACACACACACACACACACACACACACACACATGCACACACACACGCAAACAAACACACACTTTTTTTTTTATTAATTTTTCCCTCCTTACTGACAACAGGGGATTGTTATGCATGCAGAAATGGAGGAGTTTGTGTACCTGTATGGCCTCCACCTAATCCCTAATCTTTCATTCATTGTTGAGGACAAGTGTCTTTGTTCCAGTGACATGAGGATCTGATAACACCCATTGTGAAGACCATTGTCATACTTGTTTCAAGAAAGATAACGCTCACACAAATATCCATCCTTTCAATTCTGGGCAAACTTCTAGAAAAGATAGTCTACACCCATCTCTCTCTCTCACTCTGTATATATATATATATATATATATATATATATATATATATATATATTTATCTAGCGGTACCACCTGCTATCCTCCTAACAGTATGTATTCTGGCCTGGACAAAGTACTATGACAACAATTTGGTCCCTAACTGATGACAAAAGCATTTGACCTGACCGACCACTATCTTTTCCAAAACAAACTAATTGAAATTGGTATCAGTCCAAACACTACTCCCTGTTTGAAAAACTTCTTCACTGATTTCAGAGTTAAAATAGGATCCTCCTAGTCAGAATTTGTACTTGTTACCAAAGGTGTTGATCCATTCTTGCCCCCCCTTCTTCATCTTCATTAACAAACTTCCGTGTGACCGCCTCCTCCATCTCCACTTATCCTCTGTGCTGATTACATCATCATTTACCAATCAGGCACTCTCACACTAACATTCATTGCCAACTCTAGTCACACTTATGTGGGTTCCACTGCTGGCATAGAAACCATAAACTACTTCCCAACCCCAGTAAGACAAAAATATGATTTTTGGAGCTCCACAGGAAATTCCCCAAGTGCCTAGCTCTTTAACTATATTTGACCCACAAAACCATTCCATAGAGAGAACCGTCACCTTCAAATATTTAGGATTATGGCTCGATCAATCAGTAAACATCCATTTCCACACAAAGTGAGAGCCAAAATAAACTTCTTCCTCTTCTGAGCCAAAAAAATCTCTCCTTTTGTATCCCACCCAGCCAGGGCAGAAGGTGTTCTTCTTCCTCAACTTGAATATGGGCTTCCAGTCTTTGTGTTTGTTTCCAAGAAAAAAACATTGCCCATTTCAGAGCATCTTTAACAACATCTGCCAATTAATTGCAAATTCACCTCTCTGTGAACATTCCTGTATCACCCTCTCATAAACAAAGATCTAACTTACTGTAAGGATTCTGCCTCTATAAACTACTCCCACTCCACACATTTACTCCCCTTGCAGCTAGACTTCATGAAAAAAACTCTTCATACAACCGGAAACACAACTCGCAAGCCACACCCACTCTCATTGCTCCTAGAACCAAACTCCACAGCTCTGTGCATGCTTTCTTCTCTCAGGCATCAACTCTCCCCATCGACCAAAAGAAACAACACCTACTGCAAATTCAGAATACAACTAAAACAGCACTACTACATCCAAGCCAAATGCTCCTGCTTCGACACAGGACATATCACCTAACACACTATCACTATCTCCTTTCCAAATCTATACTCCTCTCTCAAGAATTACTGAAGAGTGACTCACTTTAACATTAATGTATATTATTATGATACATTACACTCTGCTTGGCTGTACTTTGCACTGTGCTTGTTCACTAGAATATGTATATGCAGTTTTTTTCTATTTAATTAGTCTGCACTACTCTGCTATTGCTATATTATATTATATCTGTTTGTGAGGTATTATATATTTCACCTGTGCTGAGCCTGAAGTTGGCCAATATCGGTAAACAAACAAAAATAAATAAGTAAATGGACTTAACTGACCCAAGCTGGGGAATTTTATTGCAATCCTCTCTGCTCAGCAGCCCACATCATCCAGGATGTGAGCTGGGGAGTATTTATTCCCTAAGACCACCCCCTGGTAGTTGATATGAGTGCTTGACTCACTGCAGATCTTTTTAAACTCTCGTCTGTGCATGTCTGTTCTTGGAGAATTACCACCACCAGTTTAGGATTGCCAAGCCCACATCCTTGGTTTTGGCTGTATCTTCTGTTCCTGCAAGCCTCCTCTTTCTGTTGTCAGGCAGTCAGTCAGACCTCCATTCCTTTCCCCAAGATGTGTGGGATGACAGCAACTACTCATTTCTACCCTCTCCCTTGTACTTGGGTCATCTGGCTACTAGCCAAGAATGTATCCCTCTATGCCTCAGAGGTAACATATTGATGCTGTTTTAGCCAGTCTGTAATCTACTTTATCACTTGTAGATTCATACTCACTTATAACCATATCTGTAAAAAGAATAGCATTTGATAGTTCTTTATTTAAAGCACTCAGTATACAACCATGAAAGTAAATTCCACTCAGTTTTCATTGTCTTTTTAACAGAATTGCTTTACACCTGTTGTGATATAGGGTATGGTGTCCCTATCTGCATTATGTCTGCCAATTAATATGCAAAGCAACAGTAGGACCATGTTAATAGCTTATGGTAAATGCAGTCTACTCCCCTTGGGCTATGAACAATATCTTCCACATGCAAAATATGTTTTGTACTATACAGCTGAATATTGGAGCTAAAACGCTTTCTCAGAAGTTCCTCCACCACTATCTCAATACAGTGTCTTCCAATGCAGTTTGCACAACAAAAGTTTCAGTTACTGAAAAGTCTTAAAATGTGCCTACTGTATTACTTTAGATAATTGAAACTGTAGAAAAATAGCCAATATTTGAAAGTCAGATACCAATAGGTTCATAGGTAGGTTAACATTTCTTCAGTTTTGGTAATCCTTGTATACATAAATAATTAGCCACAATCTTTTTAAATTGAATAGTGATATGTTTTACTAGAAATATATACATTTAGATCCATTCACCCTCATCCCCTTTTCCCATTTTTGCATATGTGGCTGAGGTGTCACTTCAACAGTGACAAGCATCTAGAGCCAAGGTTTGCAAATATATACATTTAGATAACACTATGAAATTTAGCAGTACATGCAACTGTACTATTTTACAAAGAGGTAGAAAATAAAACAAGTTAAGCAGATACATGACATTAAAAGAAATACCAATGGCTATTTGGACATATGCCTACCACTACCTGAGGATTTCCTGTAATCTATCTCCATATGAGGCTATGTACAATCATTATGTCAATGAGGCACCTCATCACTGCCACATGGACTGTGTCAGACAGCTCAAGGAGGGGTAGCACAGCACATTACCAGCCCTGCCCATCATATACATAAGGAGGAAAGGAGAGAGTAGCAGTCAGAGGAAAACACACAAGGGTGACCGTAAGGAAGAAGTGGTGTGGAGAAGAGTCCACATTTACTTCTGTGAGAAAGGATCCATCTGTCATAGAAGGAAATAAGGTAGCAGGAGGCAGTAGATGTAATGAGACATGCTTGGCGAGAGATAGAGGGAGAAGAAAAGGTTTCAGGTGTGCATAGATTTAAAACACAGGCATAGATGGGGTGGAATTGACAGAAAAGGTGGGGACAACATTGGATGGACACATACTGGCAGAGGGTGGCCACTTCATGTCAGAGAGGGCTGAACACAAAGAAAGTATTAGGAGTGACATACAAGACAAGTAACACTGAGATGGATTTTAGGGCGTGGTTCATGGAAGAGGCCACACTAGCCCAGAGGTAACCTACAAAGACGTAATTTACCTCTGTGGCTGATGTCTTATGCAGTCTAGCAGCCCAAAAGACATCACCTGCAAGTTGTGCAATTACAGCAGTCATACATGGTGGTACTCCATGCTCAATAGATGGGCATCTGGGTGCTGCAGAATGTCAGACATCACAGATATGCAGCTGATACGAGATGTTCACAAGGTTCCCCTCTGGACCACTATCAGAAGAGTCTCTATTCCCCTCTTACATGGTGTCATAGATTCCACTAGTGAGCTCTGTAGGTCACTTCCAGCTTGATTATCTCCATCCCCCAGCTGTGAATCAGGGTTGTCACCCACTGCTAGTCCAACACTAAGGTGGTGACCAGTGCATTCTGAGGTGACCACTGGCACTTCAGTATCACCACTATAGCAGGACCAGCAGAGAAAAGAGAAAGCAACAGGAGAACTAATTAATACACATATATAGTGCATATAGAATGAAAGCAGTACTGTAGTGCACTGGGACATATATTCCTGCCTTCTGAGGTATCCCTCCATTTTCTCACATTGCTATTCTGCTGCTGTAAGACTAGGTAGGAATAACTTAGTACAGCGTTAACTCCTGAAAAAGACAAGGGAAAAGAAAGAAAAAAAAAATATATATATATATATATATATATATATATATATATATATATATATATATATATATATATATATATATCTATAGTTTACCACCTTATGGTTGAGCACACGGTGCTCGAACCTGTATATGTCCAAATGTAATTAGCAAATCCTGGAATGTCGAACAGTCGGAAATTCGCAAGAACACGGAACACAACATTTCCGACTGCTCTACATCCAGAAACGAGTGCTAACATGGGTCAAAAAGGGGATGGGAGTTTGCGATTTGCAACATCTGCGTTCGCAAATGTGGGATGTTTTGCCACACTCCTTTCGGACATTCGGTCTCGACCATCCACCGGTCATATGCTGATTCTAAACTTCTGTCTGTCACTGCATAACTTTGGCTTCCCACTTGCTAAACAGGTTGGGATGACACTATCATAGATCACTATAGTATTTCTTGCACTATTCATCAGAAGGGGAGATGCTGGTAGCACCACCCATCATCCTGGAAAGCTCATACCAGGCATCAGTCTTGTACAAATGACCACCATAATGGCTTAGCAGGTACTCCTGGAAGTTTCAGTGGAATAAGAACTTGAACAGCTTGCTTTATCTTGGGCAAAACCACAGGCGACCCATTATTCCCAGTGCTTTAAGCAGGCATAGCCATTCAGAAATATATGCTTAAAGTGCAAAATAGTAGCCCCATGTGCACAAATGCAAATTCATATATAATTTTATGCACATCTTAGTGCAGTAATAAAGAGCTGCAAAATGATTATGTAGTGCAGACTTTGTAGGACTGTGAGCTTCAGAGATTCCATGCATGAGCATATAGTGCCCAGTCCCATGATGGGCAGGAACAAGCAGGACCATACAACCTACGCTGATAGTGTGGTGTGTTATAGTAATGATTCAAACATAGCTGTGATAGATTCCCTCATTAGCATATCTGCAATGCTGTGAGCTTCACATTAGTGTAATAAAAAGTGGTGAGGCCATTTTGTGAGAGACTGCATTAATATCAACAATGATGGGATGAGGATTTTACTGCACAAGGACACTGGATTGTGAAATAGATGACATAAACGTAGCGGAAAAACAGGACACTTGGTTAAAGTAACCTTGTAATGAGCTAAACACTCATGAAGTATGGCAAGCAAGAGGGACTTAGAGGAATAGCTGTATGTGGATGTGTGAACACACCATGATGATATGTCACTACCATGCCTGCCTGTTGATAAGGAGACACACCAGTTTTAACACACACAAAGGACAGGAGATGCCACAGAGAGCATAAGTATCCATACAAAGTGGTTGAAGCATAGCAATTCATGTTGTTGTGGAGAAGACAGGGTCAGTAGCACATTGCAGGGATTCATTATGGTAGTGCAGGATGGGTGTCATGATAACAAGCCCTTAGCTGCAGTACTTATAAGAAAAGTTGGGGGAATGGCACATCATTACAAGAGACTTATAAGTGGGCACCACAAGGAGTTGAGGGGCAGTGTACAGTAATATAATCCATTTACAGTCAGCCATGAACACACACTGACCATCATGTGTAACCCACAGGTGTACTTGAGTCATATCAAGCCGAAGGGAGAGGAAGCAACTGGAGAAGTTCACCATCCTGGAGACCAAGATATTACTGCAGGCTTCTCACAGATATGGCACACACATCCTTGTAAAAAATAAAGCAGTCAAACACTTTTGTGAGCAGATGTGGCAGGCAGTGGTACAGGACATCAGTTTAGTGGGTTGCCTTAATAGGAATCTACACCATGTTCAGTGAACAGTAACCAGTATGATATTACCTGATAAGAACAAGACATGCGACATTGTAAGCAAAGTGTCCACCACAATAGGTGACCCCCAGTATACAGGAAGCTCACACAGATGGAGTAGTTCCTGGAGCCCCTGTCTGGGAAAGGGAAGTGAGCCCTCATATCCAGTGATGGTGTAGGTTTATTAGCTGGGCTGTGACAGTTGTGGAAGTGTCTGTTGGAGATGCACCAGGTTAGTATTAGTCATTTTCTTGCCATATAGTATAGTGTAGTGTAGTGCATGTCAGACAGGTTTTATTTAGGAAGAGGCTTCTGCATATCTATCTTACAGGTACCAGCATTCTGCAGCTGCAATGGTCCTCACAACAAGGTTATACAGGTATCCCTATGGTATTCTTAGTATTTTGAATATATCAGTGTGCCTTTTTTTTTTGGTATGGCAAGTATTGCAGTGCTGCTAGAAGGGGATTGCTTTCCTGCTTTAAGAGGTTTTAATGGTGGGGGGAAGGGTGTAGTTTAATGGTTCAATGAAACTGCACATGCCTGATGTCAGCAGGTCATCTTTAGCTGACACTGATGACAATGTGCACATGGCACAGTCTGATGACACAATGACACTGCCAAAAAAACTAAACATGTAGGCCTCACAGACATCCCTCACAAACAAGGCTCTTGATTAGGGTCAGGATACAACTCCTGTCTCAACCATGTTCTACAGATGCCCTGTAACTCTGAGCCACACCAGTGCTAAACAGGAGCCTTCGCCCAGACAGATTCTGAAAGTTACACTGCTTCTGATACACAAGCACACACATACACACACACACACACACACACACACACACACACACACACACACACACACACACACACACACACACACACACACACACACACAAGATCCCATGGCATTTGTTGGAAAGAGTAGGGGTCTATTTACACACACACACACACACACACACACACACACACACACACACACACACACACACACGGGTCTATATTATTTTGTTGAATGGGTATTCAGCGAATACCCATTTGTCGAACAACTATTTATTGAAGCCGCTCTTCTTCGAATGGTGGATTTTAACTAGGGCAAACTAGTGTTTCACCATCATCTGGAATTTGCCCTTTTACCCACTGTAGTGCAATCTTGGAGTTGGTATATTTAGTTAGGGAGGTGTGGGTGGCACAGCCTCCCACACTGGGGGGTGTGTAGCCCCCCACCATGGCAAGTTTTACATTTTTTGTTTTTTTTGCAGTCGTTCGGTTGGCCAACCACTTGTGTGCTCCAGTCAAAATCTGCCATTCAATGAAGAGCGGCTTAGATAAATAGTTGTTCGACGAATGGGTATTCACTGAATACCCATTTGATGAAATGTCATAGACCCCCCCCCCCCCACACACACACACACATTCACACTCACATGTACACCAGGGGAGAGGAGTGGTGGTCTGCAGTGGTCACAGTTACTCCAGGTCTGTCCCTGACCTGGGTATTATACTTGCCATTAATAAGCACATGTGAAAGTCAGTGATACAGGCACAAATGTCTTCTAACTACATCATTATGGGGGCAGTGAGTGTGCTGTATGCCCTCTGAGATGCAATCCACTGTCTGCACAATGACACAGAGTACAGTGACAGGAAGCAGATGAATACTGCACAGGTCACTGGTGACTAATGTGGCATCTTTTGCTGCATCTATGTGGCAAGTGATAAATGTCCTCAAGTCTTTCACTACAAATTCTGCTGTCTGTGATCATGGAAGGGTCTGGATGGGAGGTGGTTATATCCAAAAGATGCTGATCATTTCTGAGACAGCATCATACCTCTTAACCTCCTATTGCAAGAAATCTGGGCAAAGTCATAAATAAAGTGGGACAAAGCCCACAAATAGTGACAATTTTTAAATATTGCTCTTACAAACATAGAAAGTTGGTAGAATAACAGGTTTTGCATTAACATGAATTTTCTGAAGGATATGAAGTCTAAAACTCAAATGTCTGTCATTATTTTCTAACTTCAGTCTTTAATGATTTGCTACTAATTTTCCAGAAAAAACACAATTTTATAAAACATGGACCAAAAATATGAGGCAAAAAATCAGGGCATTCTGCAAAAATCTGTACAGTTGAGAGGTATGTCACAGCATCACTATCAGCTCTCACCACATATGCTAGCACTCCTGTTTGGTGTTGGTCTCGCATATATGATCAATGACACACCTCAAGCTGTACCTTGGGACACCTCACCAGTCTGCATGGTCTCACTAACATAGTTCTACATCACTATCCCCTTTGGGCATAAAGAGCACCACACCTATATGTGGCTATTGTCCTGGTTATGGCCACAATATATCTGATGGCTCTTGATATGGGACATATGTGCATGCTCCTGTAATTTGATGCCATCCCTGATATTGATTGCATTAAGCTCCAAAAGAGTATGCCACCTCAGTGCTCATTGCTAACATTCACCCTGCTTCTGGAGGATGCCATCCCTGACTCCCTTCAGACTGCTACCAGATGGTATGGCTGCCACAACCACCTCTAATGGTTCTTGATCATATATTAGTGTTGATCTCATCTGTCACTGCATTATCTCCAACTGCAAAATAATTATTATTGTGCCCTGGCCACACCCTAAACCTAAGTGGATAAGGTAATGTCTGATGCACAACATAGCCAGTGTGTGTACTGTATTGCATAGCCTGGGTTAAATAATGAATGCATCATTTATTCTATGTGATCTGTGTCATGGCCAATAGTTTTGACCAGATGTTATATCTTTGCAAGTATCACAATGCATTGTGCCTACCTCTGCCCTGGCTGTGGCTCTGCTGCTGAATATTTATACCCAGACTCTCCACTTGTTCTTCTACTGCTGTTGTGACTTCTGTGACCAGTCCATTTAAGATTTTCTATTTCTGATCCAGGTTTCATTCACTAGTATGTGGAGCATTACTGCAGACAAAAGAAATATCTTGTGGTATACATCTAGAGTATATTGCAATGGCCCTCCAGAGTTGTTTGAACTTTGGAATCATCCCTTCATTAGTCCAAACACCCATTCCAGCATTTTTTGAGTTTCATCATGAGCTGTTCTATAGGACATTTCCTGCATGGTGTGAGAGTTATATATTGGACTTATTGAGCAAATTAGAATTGCTGGTGTTGGTCAGATGTGTGCCACATATGTGAATCATGTGCACTGCCAGGGTGGCATACCAAGACATTGTTAATAATGTCCTGGGCATTACAAAGTACCTGCAGTTGAGGACGTTGCAGCTCTTTTTGTTATTATATCTCTGGTTTTCTGGACTTAGCTTGGTGGAGTCTTAATAACAACATGATCACTATGTGTGGCACCCAGGACCTCAGAGAAATGGGCTATTTCACATATGGCCCATATAAACCATGCCACATGGATGCTGCCATCAAATTCAGTTGCAGTTTCTCTGCTAGCATCAACTTTATGTTGTCTTGTTGTAATGGGTTCCCCACCTGTAAAAGCATAAATACATATGCTGCCATCATCATCATCATCATCATCATCTGATTTATGCCTCCATGTCCACAAGTGGCATGCATATTGGTACACATGTAAACTGTGCTATACAGTACATTGAAAACCATACTTTTTTGTGTTGGATGTTGCACTTGCAGACCAGAGGTGCCAGGAAGGACAGCTATACAAGTGGGTCATAGTTAGTCTCTCTCCTCAGTAATGCAGTAATGTGTGCTTTAGTCTGCTATAGTAGATCTTGCTAATTTGGTTCTTCTCCTACAGATACATTGGTGGTTGGTGTCAAGTCTGTTTCTATAGCCAAACTACTGACACATATGACGGGCTGATCCACTGTCTAGCAACTATACCAAAAACACTGCAACTTCTGCCATCTGCTTCTATATTGGTGGTCCCCTCTGTGGTGGATTTATTTGTCACAATGTCCCATGCCTTTCCTTTTGCATGAAGTATCATATCAGTAACCTTCCACTGTACCTGTTGTGGGGACTTATTATGACTACACAGACTATTTGTGTCCTGCATCAGTCCTGCCACATTTAGTCCTGGAAATGCTTGTTTTCAGCACAATTGCCCCAAAGGTGCATTCCATCTGTGTGGAAGGCCCAAGGTATAGTTCCCTCTCCTGATTATTGAACTTTTCTAGGTGTTGCCTCCTTTATGTGGCTATGTCAGTATTTATATAAGATGTCATCCATTGGGTGAATATGCTACACTCTGGCATGCACATGATTATGACCATGTCCTCCCCCTCACGTAACTGGTTGGCAGTCATAGTTAATGTTAGTGACAGCCTCAGTCCTCAGTATTGTACCCCCCACCCTATATGGCTTCCGATTTCAAAGTGTCCTATGTTTAAGACTTGCCTTCCTCTACAAAGCCACAAACTAATGTTACATGAAAGTCTGATGGGGTCTCAGCCACGCATAATGCAGGATGTGCCTCACTCACTCTGACAGCTGCTACAAGATTTATAGTTGTTGGAGAGGTACTTTAACGGGCAGAACATCTTTCTAAACTCTGTAATTATCCTTGCTCACAGAGCTTTTAATCAAAAAATTATTCTACATTTCAGCCACACAACTGTAAGTGATGTCATGCAAGATGGCAACAGCACCTTATATCAAGCTAACTGTGGGCAGTTAGTGCATCAAGTATGTGAATGAAGACAAATGGTATCCTTGTTTCTACATTAATTCCTGTGCATAAAGCACTAATTATACCTGTTTGCACAAGACAAGTACATATTGTTTAGCGCAAGGCATGCAACCTCAGTGTTCATGCAAGTGGCATGTGTGCGGATGTAAGACACGTGATTCAGCTCATGGGACCAAATTATTGATCCTCAACTGGACCTATTGAATGTCCATAGCTGCCTCTGGATATGTCAAAAGCAGATCTCCTGCATGGTATGCCAAAGATATCAGTCATTTTCTGTTCTTTCTTACAATAGATTTTAAAGAGCACATCTTGGGCCAGAGTGATGGTTCTTTGATGAAGATGGACAATTAGTATGATCTGGGTCAGGTGCTGATGAATACCAGCCACTCTGAAGAATAGTATCATTATCAGTACAATGACATGAGGCAGCTTCAACCTGACCTACTCCATCAATGGGTGTCAAACGTTCAGTAGAGTGAGCCACAAATGTTTTGTAGTTTTTGTTTGATTAGAACCCATGTCTTGTGGTATGTACACTGTTATACAAGTATGCTTAACAGTACCTGTTTTGTTTTGCATTTACTGAGGTAGGTCACATTAATACGGTTGGATGCCACAGAAGTCAGGAGGGCCTGTCTAGGCAGTGGGGTATGTATGTGTTGTGTAGCAGCCTGCTTTGCAGCTACACTTGTGTTTTTATTATATGTGTACGTGTATGTGTGTGTGTGTGTGTGTGTGTGTGTGTGTGTGTGTGTGTGTGTGTGTGTGTGTGTGTCCCTGTCTAGGCAGTGGGATATGTATGTGTTGTAGCAGCTGGCTATACAGCTACACTTGAGTTTTTATTGTGTGTGTGTGTTTGTGTGTGTGTGTGTGTGTGTGTGTGTGTGTGTGTGTGTGTGTGTGTGTGTGTGTGTGTGTGTGTGTGTGTGTGTGTGTGTGTGTGTGTGAGTGTGTGTGTGTGTGTATGTGTGGTATTTTTTCCCTTTGTGCTGTCCTTCTGCAGGTTCATTTATGGAACAGGAAGACAAGAGGCCATGCTCGACTTAGTTTCTCCTAGCTGTTGCATCTAGTGTTGGGTTGCCAGTGTCCACCAGGCCTACCTCTCATGAGGGGAAGATGGTCCTTCTGCCTGAGATGAACTGGAAGGGTTACCAATGCCCTCTGTGTCTGAGCTGTCCTCCTGAAAGTAGACTGGAAGAGTCTCCAATGCTATCCTGAATAAGGTGTCCAGGCTGGTCACTGAAGAAATGTGCTGGCAGCTGGATGTCAACTTGGTACAATGGTTCACTTTCTCTTGTGACCTGCAAACAATGCCCATTGAGCTCCTGGAAGATCAAGTAGCCCATAACATTTGCAAGTTATGCAAGTTATGTCTGGGTTTGTTGGACTCTGGGGCTTCTGTGTCCTTTTCCATTCCTTCTTTAATGCCCAGCCCTTTCCATCACTAATTTTATACCCACTGTATGCACCTGTGTGTCCATCCACTGCCCACCCCACATTTTGCACATTTACTGATCCTGTCTGTTTGTCTGCTCCATGTTGTTCTGTCTGCTCCTTCTACCTGCCCTTCTCCTCCTGTCCTACTCATAAACATTCCTTAGAACCGTCCTCATCTACCATTGAATAAAACATCTCTTTCAGACAAAGAAAACATTTCCTTTCACACCTTTCATGCCTTCTGCGTTTTCCACTGCTTTCTCTTCTTCCTTTAGCTACTTTCCTGTCTACCACATTTCCTCCTCATTTATATGATAAACAGGATTGCCACGTTGCTATGCATACCTATAGTGGCCCATCTGTTGGCAGCTTTCCTGAACTGTATTGCCTTTCTTGTGACTGACTGCTGCTTGCTCCAGGTACATGTATTGCATTCTGCATGGTGGCATGCCATGACCCGGGGTGCTATCATGCGCTAACCCTGTCATCATTTACACTGCCCATACATGCTGTTGTAGCACTACTCCTCTCATATGCTACCACAGTCATTCCCCTCTATGTTACCTCTGCAGCTCTGCTTTATTATATGGCACTTTGCCTGGTAGGCAGGCCCTATCCCTTGCCTAGTACATACATTATGCAATTAGCTCTGTGGTACTTGACATGGCAAGCCTTGAACACTGGCGCTGCTCAGCTCTTGTCTATGAATCTAGCCATGCTGTTTCCCATTTGGTGAGCTTTAGTAAAACAGAAATTGAAAGCAGCTTTAGCAAGCACAGCAGTTTTGCATTTACACATTTGTCAATTACAGCACAAGGTATTATGGCACAGAGGCTGTGCTGTAAATCTGAAAATGCATACCATCAAATATTGCTGATCATCGCAGTTCCCTTGGAGATGTGGGTTGCATGACTAAAAAACTACTGAACTAATTCTGGATCAGAGTGATTAGCACCAGATTTTTTTGTTTTAGTGTTTATTGTTTATTGTGGCCCAACATTTCCTAGAATTTATAAACTCCAATGCCCTGGATCAACTGGTTAGCACCCCCACCAGAGGTGACAACATATTAGACCTGGTCATCACCAACATGGGCAACCGGTGTTCCACACCAGAGGTCAACCCCTCGCTGGTTAGATCTGACCATAAACAAATCACTCTGGATATCCACATGCTTTGTATTTAAGCAACTGATTTTCTGTCCTTTTTCTTTTTTCACTTTATGACCTAACCTGCTGTATGGTATGAATTTTGTACACTAATCATTATGTGTGACACTTTCTGTAAACCTTGTCACCACATTATATGGCTGATGGATGGTATGAAGTGAAGCAGGCAGAGCCCGATATTGTCTCTGGATTTACTATTACAGATAAAATGTGTACTGCCTCTCTTTCACCTACTAAGTAATGTCAATAAAACAAATTAAGGCAAGGATGACATCTTACATTGTACCCAATACAGAATGTTTGATTACAAATCCAGCAGTTACATTTCTTTGCAATATCATACAATCCCAACAGACAAAAAAAAACAGCTTGGCTACAGATATTCTATACTACAGGAAACATGCTTGCATGCTTTTGTATAAGTGAGGAAAGGTAAGTAGAGTCACAAAAGATAAAGGAATTTGTAAAGTAACTGGAGACCAAAAGACCAAGACAACTTTCTGGGAAAGAGACAAGGTACTTCTATTGAAGATTTGAGAGGAAAGCAATAACTGGAACTAGTGTTTGCTGAGCAAAGGAACACATTGTTATAAGTGATGTACATGATAATAGATTATTTCTCAGTAACTCACTGATTTTTCATGTGCTTCAGTCTCACTTTTAGTTTTTTGGTGGCTCAATCCATTTTCTGTATCTGCTTGATGTCGATGGGTAAGTATTTTTCTTTGGGAGTCAGGAGGCTATTCAGTACACCCTAAAGTATGTTGCAACATCACTTTGTTCCATGACAGAAACCTAGTTGGATAACTAAGAGCAAATGGTGAAGCAAATTTTTTACTTGCGTGCAAATATTCTGCAGGAAATAGGTAGAGGCGTCTAAAACATATGGGGTGGAGCAATGAATCGGCACCTTTAAACATGTTCTCATAGCAATAGAATACAATATATTTCTCTACATCTAGGATCTGCCTGGCAGTTGGGAGTCCTTTCACAGGAACACACTGACTTTCTCACCAATACAGTACCTTTAAATCCAAGATCACCTGTTACTAAAGCTTTTAGTGTCTAGTCATTAACTTTTGTGTGGGTGTGTGGGCTTTTTTGGCTGTTTTGGTACCAGCATTCTGAGTGCTGACATTTCAATAGGGAGCCAAATTGGACTTGAATCATCTATCCATCAGCCATTTAGATTCAGCATTTACTACATTGCTGACTCTGACCATGTGAAAGTGACACCCGTGTAGACATAATTAAAGTATAACCTTTTAAAGGTTTATCTTGTCCAGAATGTGGTGATTGGTGGAATTTTGTCATCTTATCTGGTTTTAAACACCACAGTTTTAGACTTTTACATTATTCTCTATCTGTCTGTCTATCTATCTATCTGTCTGCCTATTTAGCTATATATCTGGCTATCAACCTACCTACCCACCTACTTCCTGTCTGTCAGGCAATACTAATTGCTAATTTGTGTGTGAAAACTGATGTTTTCTTGTTTGTTATTGTATGCTATATTTGGAAGTGGCTGGCATCAAACAATTTAAACAACAAATTCCAAAGACATGCATCTGGAGCATTTCTCCCCGGGCCTCCGCTGAAAACAGGCTCTGTGGAACCTAGTCGGACATTCCCGGTCAACAAATGTTAAATAAATAAATAAATAAAAATAAATAAATTTAAATCAAGTTTAAACTTAAAGTTTAATATAACATATTTATTGACAAATAAATCAAGTACAGAGATAGACATACTTTGGTCCAGTAAAATATGTCTCCTTAACAGTGACTTCATTGATTATTGGGATGAACTTGAAATCTGAGAGGATTGTTGAGGGGAATGCAAATGTGAATGTAGGTACAGTCATAAAGAACTGAGCTGTAGACTGGATGTCAGCTATCTGGGTAATAATAGAGTGTGATATGTTTTCAGAGTTTTTAATGATAGCTGGACAGGAGGTGCACGCAGAGGCCATGATAAGTATGAAAACCTATAATGTACATGGATGGATAAAACAAGTATGTCACAAAATGCAATGAAATAAAATTAGTCAACAAATCCCAACAAAATTTACCCTCCTGGACTACAAGAAAAGAGACATGGAGGAGCTCTCTGATCACATAGCCCAGGCTGGTATGACCCTGACCATGAGTAGAATCCTGCCCTCACCAAGAATGATACCATGGTATAGAGAAAAAATTATCAATTTCAACAATTGGCTAAGCTTCTGGTGTCATTCAAAGGGGATTCAGTGTCTGTCAGCCTGGGATGACATGCTCGACAAGCCACTCTGCTTTGCTAGAGACGGCTTGCACCTGTCACCCTTAGGCTTTCAAATACTGGCCAAGGCTCTTGCCACCCCCATAGTGCCTTTTTTAGGCAAGGCTCAAAAGACAAACCCACTGACGTAAATAGCACAAGTAACAAAAACTGAGAGTAATGCTGCTTAATGCCAGAAGTCTAAACCTCAAAATGCACACACTTGAGGCACTCCTCAGTATGGAGAAAATCGATATATGTGAAGTAACAGAAACCTGGTTTAAGGCTCCAGAGAGCACCCCAGCACTACCAGGCTTCAACTCATACCATACATTTTGGCCACAAAACCGAGACCGAAATACAAAAGGCGGGGGGGGTATCCATATTCATCAAGGATACCCACACCTCCAGGTTAGCAGCACAGCACGATGCTTCAGAGATCATCCACATGCAACTAACAATGGGCAAAACTGCTATTCAAATTATAGCTTGCTACAGATCACCCACCATGTCCCAGGACCCCCACTCCTTATTCCTGGAAACACTGGGAAACATAAAGGTCCTAGCAAACACCCTGATATTGGGTGATTTCAATTATACAAACATTAACTGGGAGAACTACTCAAGTAAGAACTCCCTGGCCCAACATTTTCTAGAATTTATAAACTCAAACACCCTGGATCAACTGGTCAGCACCCCCACTAGAGGTGACAACATATCGGACCTGGTCATCACCAACATTGGCAACCGGTGTTCCATACCAGAGGTCAACCCCTCGCTGGTTAGATCTGACCATAAACTAATCACTCTGGATATCCACATTCCGCCACCACCGCCGGTCAAAGAAACCACAGTGAAAACTTTTCAAAAGCAAACTTCACGTTACTTAAGACTGAGGTGAAGTGTCAGGTGTGCTTATGATGCAGTAGGTGCTGTGCCTAGGGCTACTGCTGCTAGTACTGCCATGCATAAAAATACAAGGATAAAGTTAAAGAAGTTTCTGGATGATAGTAAGGCTCACTTCCTTTTATCTGACAATTCTTCAGCAGCAAAGTGTAAAGAAGCTGGAAGAAAAGGGCAAGTTGGTGCAATGAGTCAAATAACACTTTTTTGTCTCCTGCTCCTAGATATCAAAGGAATTATCCATCTTTCTCTGGTCCTTTAAAACACGTCTGCAAAATCCAGCTAAATGACAATATAAAAAAGGCAGGGGGATCCTAAAAGGAAAGGAGCCAGATCTTTCAAAGGAATGGCCAATCCAAATTGCAAGCAATCTCTCTTGCTGCCTTTATTTGTGGAATAAAAGATAACTTCAGATGCTTGGATTATAAAAAAATAATCAAGGATGGCTACAGACTTCAGTGGGCATCCCTGCCACTTCAGTCAGGGATCCTTCATCCACCAAAAAATTATATCTGTTTTACCAAGTTCTCTTAGATCTGCTGTCCCAAGGTGTAATATAAGTTCTCAAAAGGCAAACATTTCTATTCCAGAATATTTCTAGTTCTCAGAAAGGAAGATACATGGGGACCACTTTTGGACGTTTAAACGCTTTAAAATAAAAAAAACTTTGGTTCAAAAAAAGTTAAAAAATTCAAGACATTCTCTTTACAAACTTTATCTCCCTTTAGTTTCCCAAGTCTTTTCTAGTAACTATGGATTTAAAAGATGCCTGCATGTACAACTCAAACCACAAAATGCACAAGTATTTCCTAAGATTCTTTGCCTTGGGATTGTACTTTCAGTTTACATTTTTGTCTTTTGGACTTTCAGTTCCCAAGAGTTTTCATAAACTTGCCCCCCCCCCCCCAAGTCAAAGCCTTTTGCAGACTTCAGGGCATCCATATTTTTCCATATTTGGACAACTTCCTCACCCCAGCTCCATCAGCCAGACACTATAGTAGCTTCTTATCTCGCCATAAATCTTTTCAACAGTCTGGGGTTAAAGCTAAATCCGAATAAAAATCTTGTTTAAATCCTTCTCACAAGTTAGTGTTCCTAGAGTGCCTGCTAGACAACTCCCCAGCCATTGGACATTTCCCACTAGAAAAAGTGTCATCATATGAAGCTTACTTTCTGAATCTGGACCATCAGGGTATGCCCACTGAAAAAGAGCTTCTCAAAATTCTGTTTTTTATAAATTTCAACATCATAATGGTTCCATTTGTCAGACTACATATGAGGTATCTAATGGTATTTCAAATCATTTCAGATCCAGTATCATTATCTTGTATCTTAATTGATTCTAATGCTCAATTTGATCAAGAGGGAACACCTATTGTAGATTTTGAAAATATAGGCCTTCATTTTTTCACCTTCTTCCTGCTCAGTCAATCTTGTGAAATGCTTCAGACTTTACATCGTGGGTGGGGGTAGTGTCTCAAGACATAAAGTGTGTGTGGGAGGGGCAGTGTCTCAAGACATAAAGGTTCAGGGCATGAGCAACCATCATTTCATGAACAAGTGTATAAATCCCAAGGAGAGGATGGCTTTAATAGAAGCTATCAAAGCCTTAAGTCAGCAGTGGATCCATGGACCCTGTTAGTGATAGCAGACAACACCAAAATGATGTGGTATGTAAACAAACAAGGGGGAACAAAATCATATCCCTTTGCAGACTAGCCATGATTGTTCTAGAAGCTGGCAGTACAGAACAACCTCACTCTGCAGGCCACATACATTCCATCAGAGCAGAACACAATAGCAAGCACTTTGGGCAGATGCAGAATAGACCATCATGAGTGAATACTACACCCAGAGGTTCTCCAGGTCTTTGTCCATCTATGAGAAACTCCCCAAGTAGATCTTTCTGTCTCTTTTCTCAATATACAACTAAACCAATTCTGGTCAAGGGCACCTTGCAAAACATCCTTAGAAAATGGATGCATTTTCTTTTCCATACACAGGAATTTTCCTCTATGCTCTGTACTTCTTTTCCACTGATACCCAAGGTTCTCCCAAAGAAGAAGATGGACACGCAAAATATGTTTATGTTGACTCATGCTTGGCCTAGACAAAATTGGTTCTCCTATTCATGCATTTGACGAAGGGCAATTGCCTACAACTTCCTCAGCAAGTGAATTTTCTCACATAGAACAAAGAATCCTTAATCAACTCCAACACTCAAAATTTTCACCTAACAGTACAGGCACTAGAATTTTGATACAATTTAGGCACCATTTTTTCTCATGACATGTAGCAGGTATTATAGGAGACTAGAAAACCTTCTGCTAGGAAAATCATACTTAGCAAAATGGAAACGATATTCTAGTCGGTGTCCTAAAAGTACATAAGACTTGTCTCAAGTGGAGCTCCTCTGGGTCAGTATTTGTGAGAATTGCTCTGTTTTGGTCTAAGGTACTCTTCTATAAAGGTACATCTTTCAGCCATTTCTGCTTGTCTGCCTTTCTTCTTTATGTCAAGTTAAACAACTTTTTGAAAGGGGTTTTGCATATTAGGTACCTAGAAAAGGTGTAGAATCTCTTTTGGATCTTATCTCTCTCTCCTTTTGAACCTGCAGACAGTGCTTCTTTAAAATCTCTAACATAGAATATTGCTTCGCTTATTATTCTGCTAGACATGCATCTGAATTACACACCTTTTTGTCTATGCAGCCTTTCATGATTTTTCACAAGAACAGGGTGAATGTTAGAACCAACCTCTCTTTTATGCCAAAGGTTGTCTCTGAACTTACTTTGAATCAGATCTTTCACCTTCACGTGCTTTATCCAGAACATGGAGACAGAAGAGCAAGCATTCTGCATACCTTACACGACCACAGACAATTAAGATTTTACCTGGACAAGACTAATGAGACTAAAAAAGTCTAATGCATTTTTTGTATCTCTTCATGGCTAAAAGAAGGACAGACATTTTCTAAACAGACTATTTCTACAGGGCTGTCTCACACTATCAAATTTTGTTACACTCAACATGGAAAAAGCCTACCTCAGAATGTCAGGGCTTACTCTTCTAGAGCTATGTCTACTTTTGAAGCTTTTTGGAAAGGGTGTATCCTACAGGTGGCTGTTTGCTCTTCTGTGCACACCTTTACTAGGTACTACAAACCTGATTCAGTCATCAGAGCTAGAGCTGGACTTGCAAAAGTCATCCTTCAAGGGCTTCTAGATTCTGATCCTTCTCCATCCACATTTTCTTCTTAAGCTATGGCAACGGTCCCATAAAAGGATATGGATATTGCAAACCGTGACCTAATGATGAGCACTGTACAGTTGTGTAAGTTAGCTTATCATAACAGTAGATGTTTGAATACATCACTGATGAAGTATTCGCACCCTCCCACCTTCCCTCTTTACTTCTTAATCTTTTGATGGCCAGGATAGGGGTATCCAACTTTACCTTTGTCTTCTTGACATGATAGTATCTGGTGGTTTTGATCTAATTGTTGTAGAGCTTCAGACTTTAGCCTCCTCTTTTGGTAACAAAGTCATGACTTTTTCATGCCCATAGGTCAGTCTTATACCAGTATGTACTCTCATTTTTAGGGTAGATGTACGTAGTGCAAGGAAGGAGTCAGATGTCCGATCCTTGGCAAGATATGTATCCCATACACTCACAGATATCGCAACAGTGCTATATTCTAACATCTACTGTTATGGTAAGTTAACTTACACAATTGAACTTTTTTGCATATAACATGGTGCTGGACATTGGAATATAACTCCAAAGGATGAAGCCCAAGACACTGACATTTGCCTAAGCACTTGAAAAATAAAGGCATTTATACATGTCTATTAAGGATATATCACTCTGTGCTCTAATTTATGCATATGTGTGTGTGTGTGTGTGTGTGTGTGTGTGTGTGTGTGTGTGTATGTGTGAGCCCTTTGTGGTAGTACAGAAAATAAATAATGTGCCTCAGAGAAAATCAGTGCTTGCAACAAACAATCTTCTGAGAGTTCCTTATGTATGGCTGAGGCAAGTTTAAAAGTTTACATTTAAAATAGAGGAGTAAAGATTATACATAACGTTTTTTTCTCATTAAGTGAGCTCTTGTCAGCATTCTTACAGCTCTGCCTACATTCTCTCCCTAACAATGTTGTACACAGGCTGCTGCCTTCTGTTTTTCTAGTACTCATTTCTCAGAGCACAAGCTCTTTAATGGCTCCCTGGTGTCTGTTCCTTAATTAAGAATTTCTCTGCAATACATCCTGTGTTCTTTAGCAATAGAAAACCTTTCAAAATGAGTTAATGTCTTAAGACTCTCTGACAGCTGTACATTACTGTGTCAGTGATCCTGGGTTCAGCTGCTTTTGAGAAGTGCCATGAGGGGTCTATATTATATTGTCGCAAGCTGACAATATTGAATCTGATATTGTCGGCACGACAATATCCAAAGTGAAGAATATCGGCCAGGTAAATGGAAATCTCCATAGGGGGAGATTTCCATTTACTTCAATGTAGTGCTGTCTCGGAGTTGATATATTTAAGTAGCGGGGGGTGGGGTGGGGTGGTGGTGTGGGTGGCACCCCCTGCCTACGCCCTTTAGTTTTTTTTTTTATCCTCATTCAATATTTTACTGCATCGATCAATTGTGTTCGACATTTATTGCTTCGATGCAGTAAAATTTTGATGAAGTAATATAAACGCGCCATGAGAGACAAAAGACAGAAACTGGATATAGTTATAAGTTCTCTGATACATTTTTATTGGAAATCTTTTCAGTCAGCTTACAAAGGCACCACGGCAGGAGGAGCACAAACCCTTTCTCATCCTTGGGGTGTTCTGGTTTTCTCTTGTCACTATCGTTATTACAAGGGAAACAAAATAAGCTTCATCTTATGATGAAGTGTTGTGTACATTATGCGATGGCCTGCTGTGGGATAAATAAGTAAAAGCAAAAGTAAATTAATATATAGTGTAGTAAACCAGGTGCACCACCATTACAAGAGAAAGCAAACAAGACAAAAGAGATAACTGTGGACTACAGGAAAAATCACAAGGAACATTCTCCCCTCGCCAACAGTGGGGCTACAGTGGAAAGAGTGAGAAGCATGAAGTTTCTGGGAGTGCACATCGATGAGGACTTGTCTTGGAACACAAATACAAATGCCATAGTCAAGAAAGTGCACCAGAGGCTGCACTGTTTAAGAAGGACAGGGAATCTCTCATTGGCAGTTCTCACTACCTTCTAGAGAGGTACAATAGAAAGCATCCTGACGAACAACCTCTTAGTATGGTATGGAAGCTGCTCTACCTCTGAGTGCAAATCCCTCTAGAGAGTGGTGAAGACAGCTGCGAGGATCATTAAGACCACCGTACTACCTATCCATGACTTCTACTTATCCAGCTGTCTCAGCAGGTCCAGAGGAATAATTAAAGACAGCACTCACCCTGCTTACAGACTGTTCCTGCATCTATCATCCAGAAAGCACTTCTGAAGCATACGTTGCAGAACTATGAGATTGAGGAACAGCTTCTTCCCTAATGTCATCAGGCTGCTGAACTCTAGTAACCAGTACACTCCATGATGGCCACCTGAGTCAGTAGAAACTGTATCAAATTGTGCATTAACCTGGTTACCAGTCTCATCTAATACTTAGTGCAATGTTCACTATGACTGCTAACTTATTGGCCATCTACAGCAGTAGCAATGCAGTAAAATATCTTTCAGTGTAATACATGTTATGAATTTGTAAACTAACCATACTACAATACTCTAAGGTCCATAGTGCAATTCTCAAATGTCTCTTTCTGTGCAAGGATCAATACAATGTCTCAACCAAGTACCTGTGCAATACTAAAGTCTCATGCAAATAAGTGTTCACTGTGTAAAAGTGTTAAAATGTGTTTCTGATTATGTGCAGTATTACTCTTTCTACCTGTCTACGTGATGTAATAGCTAGGTGTTATATGTGCAAATGTCTGTGAAAATAGTTTATATGTCAACATGGGTGACTGGTGTTCCACACCGGAGGTCAACCCCTTGCTGGTTAGATCTGACCATAAACAAATCACTTTGGATATCCACATTCTGCCCAAACCACCAGACAAGGAAACCACCATAAAAAACGTTTCAAAAGCAAACTTCACGTTACTTAAGACCGAGGTGGAAAGTTTCAAAGCTCCCATGCTAAAGGATAACGTTGTCCAAGCTGCAAAATCCTTTACTAATGCATTCTACGGGCACCTACAAGAATGCATGGATTGTGCTATCCCAAGCAAAACCAAGACTCACTCCTCCAATAAAAGGAAATCAGTCTGGTGGATCCTTGCCATAAACAAGCTATTCAATAGAAGGAGGAAACTAGTACAGAAAAGAGTAAAATCCCAAGAAGGGAACACATCCCTGATCAGTATCAGCAAGAAACTACGATCTCTCATAAAATTGTCCAAGGGGAGCTTCGAAAGAAAAATTGAGAAGGATTCCAAAGATAACCACAATGCATTCTTTAGCTATATCAAGAATCTAAGTGGCAATGCTCAGATCTGCTCAGAGTTAATGCAGAATGGCACAAAATACACTGAAACAACCGATATTGCCAACATCCTGGCAGACAGGTTCAGTACAAACTTCAACCCCCGTCTCACCCCCAAAAGGGCCCATAACCATACCAGAAGAATGTAGAGGCCCCTGAAATCACAGACACTCAGGTTAAAACAGCCCTCTCCAAAGCCACAAACACAGCATCAATAGGACCGGATGGTGTCCTAGGCTGTGTCCTACACGAGCTCAAAGACGAAGTAACTCCTCACCTAAACGCTCTGTTCAAACTCAGCCTCTCAACAGGCTACGTACCCATAGAGTGGCTCACAGCAATGGTTATTCCACTCCACAAAGGTGGAGCCACAACAGACCCCGGGAACTATCGCCCTATAAGCCTGACTAGCTTGGTCTGCAAGGCTATGGAGTGCATCATCATGGAACTCATTAACAGAGACATTGGGAACCTCCAAACACTGGACCCTACCCAGTTTGGCTTTGTTAAGGGCAGATCATGCCTCCTAAACCTGGTGGACTTCTTTGAGACAGTTACCAAGACTATAGACGAGGGAAAGGTGGCACACACAGCATACCTAGACCTCGCAAAGGCCTTCAACACCATTCCCCATTCTGGTATTATAGACAAGCTCACCAGCCTGAACATAAACCCCTATGTCACAAGATGAGTTGCCAGTTGGCTCACGGACAGAACCCACATGGTGAAAGTTGCGGGAGCTAGGTCTGACTCTAAACCTGTTACAAGTGGCATTTCCCAAGGGATCAGTTCTAGGACCCCTCCTGTTCGGCATATACTTCTCAGGGGTACAGGCAAGCACAGGAGGACTATAGCTGACCAAGTTTGCAGACGACTGCAAACTAGGGGCTATAATTGACTCTCCCACTGACACAGACATCCTCCAAAAGGGTCTCACTGAGATGGATACCTGGTGTCAAAATCATGGCCTCAAGATAAATGCCAAAAAGTGCATAGTCATGCCCTTTGGACAAAACAAAGTACACATAAACTACCACATAAGTGGTAGCCCCCTAAATACGGAAAATGTAATAAGGGATCTGGGGACCCAAGTAGACAGTAATCTCTCCTTTGATAATCACATTGCCAAAGTGGTTAGAAAATCCTTCTATGTGGCCTACCTAATCACAAAAGTGTTTGCATCCAGATCAAAAGAGGTCATTGTGCCCCTCTACTCATACTCATCAGACCCATCATAGGGTATAACACCCCATTTGGGATGTACCTTACAAGACACCTGCAACAGCTGGAAAGACCACAGAAGTACCTTCAGCTGTAGTCGGTTGCATACCGCCTACTCAGAGGTGAACTCTGCCTGACATACAAGGCCATATCCAACCCAGAATTGATGGACGTGCTCCACCTAAAGAAAACCATATCCCCACGAGCCACACGCTCTAGGGATCTAAATCTCACCACAACAATAAACAGGACGTGCTGGAGGGATAGATTCCTGTCCCAGAGACTTCCCATGCTTTGGAACAAGATTCCAATCTATATTAGGCAGAGCTCCTTGCTAACACTCTTCAAGAGAAACCTTGATGAGTGGATGGGAAACAGAAAGTTTACCCTGGGGATCACTTCAGTGGCTCTGCTGGACAGAGGCACAGGGAACTAATCTAAGGGGCGGCGAAAGCCAACAAATTCTGGCTAGGCTTATAAATGTCTTCAGGCAGATAGCCTAGTACGTACCTATGAACCTATAAACCTATGTTGTCTGCACATTGAGTCCGATGACAGAATTTCATTCAGTTTTTGCACTTGTGTGATTTCTGAATGACAATAAAGTTTACCTTGACTTAACTTTGACTTATCTTGATTTGACTTTGATTACAAGGTGCATTTTATATTAGTGAAGTATTACAATCTGGATTACATATGGGGAAAACAGTCCCTGTTCATTAAATCTAGGTCTTAGGTTCTCATACTCTGTCACAGTCAGCCTTCCTCAAACTATGGAAGAGTTCTTGAGCCTCCTATCAGAAAGCAAACTAGACCTCCCTGTTCAAAAAAGAATGACCCACCCAAATTCACACACACACACACACACACACACACACACACACACACACACACACACACACACACACACACACACACACACACACACACACACACACACACACACACACACACACACACACACACACACACACAACACATGCATACACAAACATGCATGTACACTCACACATGCACTCACACTCAAGGATTCATGCATAGCTATATATTTATAATAAACAAAACCTGGCTTAGTATATCGTTATTTTACTGTTCTTACTGTTCTTATGTAACCAGCCATATTCCACAAGTATTGCTCTCGGTGTAAGTAACTTATTCTGGGATAAATTTATACTGCAGTAAGTCACACTGAGAGCAATTCTTTTGGAATTAGGGTGTGCTTATACTGGAGATGAGAAAGGATACTGAATGTATGGCGGAAGTGACTGTTCAGGCTTCTGCCATGTTGCTCTTTCTGTTCATGTCCTAACTGGAAACTGTGTATGGTACTGATATTGGACTCAGGAGTAATCACCAATATCTGTTTTGTTTTTAAAATTTAGGTATGCCTACTATGTACTTTACAGAGTTGGGCTGTAGGAATGGAAGGATGCTCCCTAACTACACTATTTCAGAATGTCCCCTTGAGAGTAGCTACATACAAGCATTAGGACTGGCCATACATTGCTTGTTGACAAGAGGATGCAAAGACACACAAAGCAAAATCCTTGTGATTGTTTGAGAGACCGGGTAGCTAAGTGGCACAAGGTATTGAAAATAATTGTTAACATCACCTATCACCTTTACCATTTAAACAAATTGCAACATAAGTTTTTTTCTATTAAGTTATTATAGTGTTGTCACTTATGACTGGTACCTTCAATTACCAACTACTTCACCATGCTCTAGTGATATAATTAATAAATTAAGGAGTGCTAAATGAATTTTGTTGCACTGTGCAGTGTTCCAATCATACCCGGTGCACTGAGCCTGCTGCATTGCTTAAGCTGTATACTAAACTATTAGTAGGGATTCTGGATGAGCACTGTTCTATCTACCCTTTGTTTTGTTGTCAACTATGGATGAAATAATCAGAAATAAAAGTTAAATCAGGGAAAGCAGGGGCTAATTATAGGGTATTCTTAGTTGAATGGTGCAAGAAATCTGCTACGCAGGGTTGACAGATTTAATGCACCAGTATCCTGCCTAAGAGGCAGTAGAATGAAGGAGCTAAGATGTCCTCCAGGATCCATTTATGCATATCACAGAAAACATGACTAGGTTGTTGTAGCATGTGGATCAAATCACGTAATCATGAATAATTATGACAATGTTATTGAGGATTTGAAAGGCATCAAAGCTCTTAATAAGGAAAAGATTTTCAGCTCATTTTACTGACACTTTCTCCAGCCCCAGCTTATGGTTGGTTAAGTTTAGAGCAGGCAGGAATATGACAGGTGGGTTAATACATGCAGAGTCTGGCAAATAAAATACAGATCATATTCTTCTGGGACGTTTTTTATTCGTAAATATTGTCTTCATTTAGTTGAGTTTAGTTGCATCTCAACCAACAGGAGAGTAGGAGGTTTGGCAGCAAATTAAGAAAAGTTGTTAAAATTTTTTGGTGTCATCACCCCAGGAGGAGAATGATAGTGTAAGGTCCAATAAAATGCTTCTTCATTAATGCTAGAAGTCTCAGTAAACAAAATAATTGGTATGGAATCAGGAATACTAAAGGAAGGCAATGATATTCCCCGGGATTCATGAAGCTCAGCACAAGGATGACGTTAGGTTTGCGCCGACCATGTGGCGTAGAGATGGTACAATAGTGCCATATGCATATTAATGAAGGCGCGCTGCCACCACATCCATGTGCATAGGAAATGTACGCGAGTGAATGGGGCATGTCGAAGTGCCACACAGAGGCGTGGACATGTCGGCTGTTTATGTGCAACCTAAAATGCTGAATATTACAGCCTGCATCCAATAGTAATCACACCTGTCAGTGTCTGTGGATACTGAAACATATGCAAAGCATGCAAGACAGTTTTGCGAACACAAAAATAAGAAGCAAACACAAATGCACGTAGCTGAATATTGAGTCCCCATCCCTCGAACAAATGACATTTAAAACCCAGTGCCCGTATTCTATTGTAGTGCTGATAGTTATACCAAGTGGAAGTGAAATGCATCGTGTTAGCATGCTGCACATAGCTAAGTCTAACCCAATGGTCAGGGTTACCATCTGTCCCACACTGTGAGGGACAGTCCCCCTCTGGGCAGTTGTGTCCATACCAAAACCATTATAAATGTAAAATATCCTGCAATCGTAGGACATAATTATGTCCCACATCTTATGTAATAGTCACATACAATAGTTATTTCCATATGTAACATACCTACATGTTACAAGAAACAGAATAAGCAAGTAAACGAAACAGAAGAAGCAGCTAAACTGCTACAACAATAAGCTTACATTTAAGCATAAAACAAAAGTACTATCCGTTGTACTGACCGTGGGTATGTGTTGGCCTGTAAAATCTGATGTGTGTCCCAAATATATCCCATCCTGGCCATATAAAAAGGTGGCAACCCTACCAATGGTAAGAGTATTCACCCAAAATCTGCCCATTTGCGGTTCAAAGCGTCCTTGTCAGGATGGGCCAAAGATGAACGGGTATTACCCGGGTCTACCTACCATGTCATGAAAGATAAGTATTTGCCTGTACCGATGTGCATGATGCACAGCATGTCGAAAATGAAAAATGCTAGGGTAGTCCTCACAACCATACAGGTACCAGAAATATGTAGTGCATGTAATGTATTCCCTTGACCATGCCATGGGCCATCAACCAGAGAAGGCATGGATGGAGTGTGTGGAATATTGGTGTGGGGGGGGGGATGGGTAATGTAATAATTCGCCAAGGGGAGACTGTGTTGGATGCACACTAGGTGAACTGGAGGTGTATGAGGGAGCAGTGGGTGAATCAGAAAGAAACACAAAGAACAAACATACACATCCGCAATACAACCTGACAGGCCATACTGTAGAACACAATCCCACAAACATATGAATATTAAAATGTGCGATACACATGTACAGAAATGTCACCGGCACATACCCACATAATGGTCTGACCTGAACTGAGCCATCCAACCACAACACACCTGGATGCATAATTGAATACCCATCATCCCCTCTACAGCACACAACCCCCCCATTCCTAAACGTCCATCAAATCCAGCCATACTCGGGCTGCCAGCTTGGCACAGCCATATCTGCACATAGTGACCACTACTCATATCTAGTAGGCAGTCTCACCCTAGGCAGTCTCAGGATTGCAAACTATGTATCCCTTGCATGTATAACCCTATCATATTTTCGTAAATCCAAAAATATCGAAGTTTATTGGTCTGTTCAATTTTTGGATATCCCTCATGGGATAAGTATCCTGTGTAAACATCAGTCTTGGTGTCACGACATGATGTCCAGTCCTGTAGACATCTGGACACAAGTTGTATGTGCATTAGTGGTTCACGAGACTGCTCAGCCTCCAGCTGGTCATGCAGAACCTACTACCCGGGATTAATCACCTGACCGTGATGCATGGCTCCCCACATGCAATATCGAGAATATATACTTTACACATTCGCATAGAGGCAGTTGGATATAGGGTGATTAAGGTGCTGACGTAAGCAGGGTACCTCCTGTCCCACTTTGTGAGGGACAGTCCCTGTTTGGGTAGGTGTGTCCTGACCAAAAATGATACAATGGCAAATGTCCTGTGATTGTAGGAAATAATTATGTAGCATATTTCATATAACAGTTGCATAAAACAGTTATTTCTAATAATTATGTAGCATATTTCATGTAACAGTTGCATAAAACAGTAATTTCTGTATGTAAAATATGTAAATCTTACAAGAAAGAGAATAAGCAACTAAACTGCTACAAGAATAAGCTCTCATCTAGGAAAATAAGTAAAGTTCTAAACCCTGTACTGACCGTGGGTATGTGTTGGCCTGAAAAATCTGGTGTGTCCCAAATATATCCCATCCTGGCCATATGAAAAGGTGGCAACCCTAACAATGGTCAGAGCATTCGCACAATAACTGGCCAGCTTCTTAATCCCCCCTAAAACCAGTGACCTTTGGAGGAAAGGTGGTGAATTACACTGAATGAATAATGACAATAATTAAGAGTAATAGACGTCTTTTACTTCAGAAAATAAGTATTAATACATATGACCTGATTCTGTCAACATTTCAAGTTAATAGTACTAATATTTTAAAAGTGTCCATGATTGTCCCTGATTTGTCCTTGCCTTGTCCCTGTTACTGTTGAAATTAGTGCCTGAGTGGCTGAGAGGTCCGTACACATATGTACACCAACCAGCTGTCACATTTGTTGCCAGTACTGTTGAATACCTGCAGTGAAGTCATATATCCTAGCTACCATCCATGCGGAATGTACCACGGATGGTGTAGTGGTCAAACCGGTGACTAAGGTGTGTCTGTTTCTGGGTCCAAGCCATGCAACTCCCCAACCCCGTATTATGTAGTGCTAACATATCAAGCTGGTCAGAGGTGGGCAAACCCATGCATCTGTAAACACAGACAGAATGGCAACACTGGGACTAACTCTGTCCACGTGCTAATTCTGACTTTCAAATGGGTACAGAGCTGTTCCGGTCTCCAGTCGGACAAGCCTAAACCCGGATGAACACCCTGACAATCAAACACACGTATGTGCCAGGACTATAAGCTTTGGAGTTCTGAATATCCTCAGAGTGAGTTAACATGCAGCATGGGTCCAGAGCAGTAGGGAATAGGGAATGGCACATGTGTAGTATTGCAGTTTTCCCCAGCAGGAGAATGGATGCCTGCTGTGTAAGTGAAGTGTTGAGGCATGTGTTCAGGTAACTATGAACCATGGGTATACATATAAATGAAGCAGAACACTAATAGTGTAGTGGTTAGAGCATCTGCCTAAAGTAAAGGCATTCCCAGTTCAAGTTCGACTATAGCACATATCATTTTCCTTATGGAATGAATGTCACTGTGCTGTAAAGCCAACATTTAAACATGTAAAGGTGAATGTGTGTTTTGCATGGGGCCATTAACCAGATTCCTTCAATCAAAGTGATACTGTCATTATGAATAAGGCACACGTAAGCACAAATAAGCGGCAGTAAACATATGTAACTCACAGTAAGCATATGCGAGTGCACCTGCGTGGGTGTAAGCAAATCCCAGCATAGAAAATGTATGTTTTTATGTACAGATGTAATTTATATATATATATATATATATATATATATATATATATATATATATATATATATAGGTATATCTATATACACACACACATATATATATATATATATATATATATGTGTGTGTGTGTGTGTGTATAGATATATAGTCACAGACATGATATATATATATATATATATATATATATATATATATATATTTGAAGAATGAACACCTAAGAATAAAGCATACACAAGGGTTGTGAAGGGAATCTAGAGCAACTAAGGTATTATATAGTGCTTGCAGTGTATGTCAGATAAAGCTGCCCAAGAGTGAGCAGAGCAGCGCTATTCACACCAGAGGCAGGGTATTACCAGTGGCATAACATCGTTGAACTGCTACGTCTACATTACACACAGACAGAATGTAGTCCATGTTGGGACTACCTACACTTGTAAACCGTAAATGGCCGTAATCCATAACACCAGGAAAGGCATGCAAATATGAATGGTGGGAGACCCTGTGAATACACGAGGCAGTACAAAATGTGTGAAGGGCCCCAAAACCTCTGGAGAGGGCTCAATGTGTAAAGGTGTGTCATGGCTGCGATATCAAGTGGATAATGGCTGTTACGCATGGAAACTCAACACGGGTGGGGTGGAGGAACTATGGGTATGCGATTATGGATCCTGGAGTGCCAGGGTTGGTTGGGCCGGTTCCAATGGACCACCCCATGTAGGTCAGCTAGTACGTAATAGGTATATATGCATACGCACATGCAGACAACAATATGTTGAAGTACATTCTCTGTAACACATGCACTCCATTTATTGACATAGACAATATGAATGTGCATAGACAAATAAAGACAGTAGCTGGAATATTAGGCTATGCAGACGAGGAACAGGTCAAATGACACTGTATCACATCCCAATTACCAGCGGTAATCTGTACATGAGCATACTGTGACATCTGTCCGCTGTATAACGTGCTAAATACCGATTACAAGATAACTGGAGTGAAGTGTAGGTGTCATAATGACTAAGGCAATAGTATGCTGGTGAAGCATATATAAAACCCAATACGCACATGTAAGTGCGTATGAGTGGGAAATGTATTGGTCAACGGACACACAGATGTATATATATATATATATATATATATATATATATATATATATATATATATATATATATATATATATATATATATATATATAAATACATATACCTATAAAAAAAAAATATATATATATATATATATATATATATATATATATATATATATATATACATACATATACATACATATATATAGATAGATATACACACACACACACACACAAAAAAAAAAAAAATATATATATATATATATATATATATATATATATATATATATATATATATATGTGTTACTGTAAATATACACATGTACATACCTAGGTTACATTACAGCAATTACGGGTAACATATGGTCAGACCGGGCATATGTTAGTGGGAGGTCCAATAAACAAACATCTACCTCCCACATCCCCCCAGCTAGGCCGGTGAGACATACAGACATGCAATAAAGGTAAATACACCGCTGCTTTCCAGACCACCGGCAGGAAACAATCTGAAAGGTCTACACTTTAAACATGGATCACGGGGTCCCTTGCGGGACACCAACAATTTGCCTTGTAGGTGAACCTTTGATGATTGACGCGACCAGGATGTAGCTGTACACGGAACTGTAGGTTGTGCAACTCTTTGATAACACATGGGTTGACAAAACATACGACGTGTCCCGACACAGGGAGAGTGGGCAGTGTGTAGGGGTATTTTCATACCCCAGCTGCACTCACAGTAAGGATGAGTGCTGTAGTGGGGTGTCAGGTAGGGGAATCATGGGTATGCAATAATGGGCCTAGGTGTGCAGGTGTTGGTTGGCAGAGATGTATTAGCCCCCCCTCCCCATGGAAGTAATTAATATTCCTATGTGGGTATAGCAGATTCCCATACCTCCCAAACCTTAAGAGCACATCTACTGGATAGTCCGTAAACCATTGCGAGAACACTATATCAGTGAACTGCACCCGTTTGTCATGGACGTCCATGATTACGAATCAGAATCTAACACAGTCCCAACTAAACCCTTCCAGAACTAGTGATATTAGGTGGACAGGTGGCAGAATACACGTAATGACTAATGACAACATGTATGGGTCATAAACAGCATGTACCTTGACAAATGTGTATGTATACATATACTCTGGGACTGGTGTGCCAGATCTGAGGATGGTGCTGGAGGGCTGCCTATGTTGGATGCACATAGTGCACTTCCTATACATGGCTGAGCACAGGTAGTGTCATGTTTGGCATCCCTTTTACTGTCTGTGTGAGTCAGAGAGGTGACATTCCCTGGGTACCTACTGTGTCAGTGCATATGTTATGCGTTGCCTCTTTGCCAAGGCCAGGTCATACTGGGCACGCCTCCTTCTGCATACCGGGTCCGACTCAGGTTGTTCCTCCTCTGAGTCACTCTGTGCCTGTACAGGCCTTGGCATTGGTGGGGGGGCTGTATGGCCCTGCCCCATGCTGTTCCTGCTGCAGCTGTTTCTGCAGGATCATATTGTGTAACATAGCACATACCATAACAATTTGGGTGCATGGAGCTGGTGAATACTGCAAGGCTCCACCGGATGTGTCCAAACACCGGAACCATGACCTGAGCATCCCAAACACACCCTCTATTATATGTCTGACCTGTGCGTGTGCCTCATTATGGCATAGTTGTTCAGGTGTGTGTGCATTTCTGATGGATGTCATCAGTCATGGCTCCAGTGGATACCCAGCATCCCCCACTAGGTGACTGTAGGGGATGTCCATATTGGCAAAGCTGTGGTACAGCTGCATCAGATGCCATATATCGGAATCATCATAGCTTCCAGGGCAGCCAGCACACACATTCAGTATAATGCCCTGGGCATTGCATACAACCTGGCAGTTGATGGAGAGGATGCCCCTGCGGTTATTGTAGTCCCTACCCTGCTCACCAGGTGGTGCTTTGATGTGTACGTGCAGGCTATAGCACCCACTACCCCAGTGTAGTCTGCCATTTGGTGGAAGAGATGCTTATTGCTGGTCAACACCTCACGTGTGTTGAGGAAATGTACGTGCTCACTGGCATGTGGTGACATGGCATCCAGGAACTGGTGGAATACCCTGGATGCAGATGCCTGTGAGATCCCTATGATATCCCCAGTTGTGCTTTGGGAGGTACCTGTAACTAGTATACCTAGGCCTACACATACCTTGTTATCCACTGGGATGGGTTCCCCTCGGCCTGTTCGATGTGTCAGGTGTGGCTGGCACAGCTCAACAATCTGCTGTAGGAGGTCTCTGTCCACCCCATAGTGCTCCACTATCTCCAGCTCATATAGCCCCTGGTAGGTTACCCTGGGTCTGTACAGTCTTCTCTGTCTCCTCACTGAGGGTTGTTCGGCAGCATACACATCCTCACCACCCTCAGCCTCCTGCACATGTTGGTCTATGTTGCCTGCTGCAGCCCTTCTCATTTCGTTGGATTGTTTTGAAAAATTTCCCCGCATGTATACATCGGTGGTGTAGAGTGTAGAAAAACCCGAGGGGATGGTGCTTGCTCACTCTATCATAGTGCTCTGGGCTGAGCTGGGCCTGTAATCTGCTGATTGTGATAATTATCACCTGTTTGCCCAGCTTGTTCACCTTGACTACTCTCCTACTGCTGTTGTCCCTCCCAATTGCACTAGGCAGGTATAGACACACCCCTAGCTTAGGCATGCTAAGCCAGGAGCAATCCCGAGACACAGGACTCCAATCTACGTACAGTATGCCTGACACCCCCCATGCTTTCACCTATATTCGAGTCCTGCACCCGGCTATCTATACACATACACTCTTGGGATCTGCATCACACCCTGGGGATAAACGGGAGTCAATATTTTCCACCTTGTTTGCATAGTATTGTCTTCTAATGCATAGTTACATGACCCATACTGAGCCTCCCCAAAAATAACCACTGCTTACTGTCATGCAGACCCGCACACAACTGGTTAAAAGTGCCCTACTATCACCGCATTCAATGTCCCTTGTTCTTCCCAGCAACAAAAAAACCGGCCTCTGCATGGCCCGAAACCGGGACCCTGCACACCACAGATGATGTGCTTTACCTAAGCCATGGCAGATATACATACATCTGAGGTTATCATGTACAGATCATCCAGCACAGGCATTCAACAGTATAGGACATGTATTCCATCATGTAGATGTGTGCTAATGTCCACACACACACACACACACACACACACACACACACACACACACATATATATATATATATATATATATATATATATATATATATATATATATATACACACACACACACACATACGTAGATATAGAATATATATCTCAACAGCGGACCACATGACACCAAAGCATTAGACAAGAATGAAAAGGAAACCACATGCGCCTCCTGCATTATGTACTGGTATTAATATCAAGGCAAGTGTGTTTCTGTGCATCACACGGGTCCAGACTGTATTAAGGGTAAGATTAGGGCTGCTGCCATTACTCACTAGACCTATTGCCGAATGTATGTGTATGTCTTGCCAACCCAGTGTCTTGGCCGATTGTGAAATTTATGGCCACTATATAGGGAAAACAACAAAACACTCTCCTCAACACATCCAGTAGCTAGCCACTCACAGACACCAACACATAGGATATGACTGCCAAACACAAACACCTGTCATGCCTTGGAATAGAACACCTACCTGTCTATTCTATACAGCATTACGCAGTTACAGAATGCACTACCGAGATTACTGGGACACAACACTCCCAGAGGTGTACTTTTAGGTGGGTGACATCATCAGCAATGGCAAAGTCGTCAATAGGGATTGTATGGAGTGTGAGCAGTCTAAAAGCATTATTCTGTCCCCAGGCAGACAGAGATACACACACACACACACACACACACACACACACACACACACACACACACACACACACACATACACAGGTGGCATGGCTGGGATTAGAACACTGACCTAACTACCTTATCACACTACAGCATTACACAGTTACAGAATGCGCTACCGAGATTACTGGGACACAGCACTCGCAGAGGTGTACTTCTAGGTGGGTGACATCATCAGCAATGGCAAAGCCGGCGATAGGGATTGTATGGAGTGTGAGCAGTCTAAAAGCATTATTCTGTCCCCAGGCAGATGGAGACACACACACACACACACACACACACACACACAGTTGGCATGGCTGGGATTAGAACACCGACCTAACTACCTTATCACACTACAGCATTACGCAGTTACAGAACGTGCTACTGAGATTACTGGGACACAACACTCCCAGAGGTGTACTTCTAGGTGGGTGACATCATCAGCAATGGCAAAGTCGGCGATAGGGATTGTATGAAGTGTGAGCAGTCTAAAAGCATTATTCTGTCCCCAAGCAGACAGAGACACACACACACACAGTTGGCATGGCTGGGATTAGAACACCAACCTAACTACCTTATCACACTACAGCATTACACAGTTACAGAACACGCTACCAAGATTACTGGGACACAGCACTCCCAGAGGTGTACTTCTAGGTGGGTGACATCATCAGCAATGGCAAAGATGGCGATAGGTTTTGTATGGAGTGTGAGCAGTCTAAAAGCATATTTCTGTCCCCAGGCAGACAGAGACAAACACATGCCACAGACACTACACCTTTCAAGACTGTCAATATGACCTTCTAGGAATGCGGACATCGACATGGATGCTGGCAGTTATGATGTACATACCTGTGAACCTGTGTGTTTAATGTAGGAATCCATCCTGAAGTGGGGTATGGCCATCTATTGACTGGACGACTACTATCATTATACAGGGTTACAATGGCCATGCCCATACAAATAGAGGCACATAACTGACACAAGGTGTCACTGGGCATGCTCACACACTTAGTAGCACACGGCCATTTGGAAAGCACTATGTATCCATCTACACAACGTTATACTGGGCATGCTCACACAGTAGCACAGGGCTGTTTTGTATGCACTCTGATTCTAAACACTTGGGGGCACAGTGGCCATGCTATTACAGTTAGACATGAACAACACATTGTAATGGACTCTGGTGTCGATAGTTGTCATTGTTAGCAGGAATGCTGCACTACATATATCTGACACCAGTCTTCTACACAATGTCTGCTGCTGTCCGTCACCTTAGATGTGCCAATCTAAACCTGGTACACTACTACCACCCATGGTGATGTCGTGCCAGGAGTGGCTACTTCGCCCATATAGTGCCATTCATAGTTTAATGTCCTGAGACCAGGTTAACACCCTGACACCTAGAGGACAACTGCATTGTATGTATATGCTAAACAGTGCTAGATGTGTAGCGTTTGTAATCACAGCTGCCCAATGTAGATCCAACAATGGTGAATACTGACATCTGTGCAGTGAGGAACACCTGGCTGAAGGCTCAGTTGTGCACAATAGCACTACCACCTTATACCTTGGATACAGACATGTGGGCCATAACACAGGTATGGACCGCTCCAGGTGGTGGTGTCCCCACGTACATGAAGGCCACTCACATGTACTGACCAGTACACCCTCAAAAGGCATCACAGATGTGTCAGGTGCAGATCAGTGTCAAAAGCTGTATTCTAGGATGTAGCCCTCAGACATCACCATGTCCTTCGACCAGCAACACACATCCATACATGTGGTAGAACATATAATAGTACAACACCATGTGACCGATGATCAGTGGACTGTACCTAGCTCTACATCAACTGTGTAGACTACCCATGTACTGACACAGTTGCATCATGTGTTATGCAATGCAATGATACCACTGTTCATAACCAGGTTGGCTGTACACATAACAGGGGCCCTGGGTCATATACAGCAGTAACAGATTACTGTTGCTGTACACCAGTAAACACCCTCATGTTTGGATATGACATACATGTACCTACCGTGGATATGTACATGCCACACACACACAGCACATATGTATATAGCATAGCTGTTGCTGTCCTTCATGCAGACAGGTGGCTACAGCAATTACACACATGCACATGGAAGGTAGGTCCATGGCTGTTCAATGCTAACAGTACATAAGGTGTGATATCAATGTTGACCAAGTTAATATTCCCTCTGTACTGGTTGCCCATGACAACGTATCATATCATACAACAGTCCATGTGTCATGTATGTCATCACACATGTCCACCAATTGCAATGCCTACAAACATGGCTAAATGACAGGAATGTAGGACCTACAAACATGTACATGTAGTGGTGTGCATTCAGCTACCATGCATGTGCAGTAGCTGATGTTTGCAGGTGACGTGTGACTTACTACAACATGCAGTTGCAATGCAGCCCCATCATGCCAACTGTATATGGTGATATACTGACAGTATGATAAGATGTACATCAGGTATGGATGGATGTGTGGACATAACTAAGTGGTGGGCCATCTTTGCAGATGGATGTTAGCTGAGGACAGCTCACAGGTGTGTCACAAGCAGTCCTACAGTAACATGTGCAAACACTAAGCTATGTTTCTGTTAATTGAAGCGGAACACGTACAATCTACACAGTAGTCAGGGTGTCACTGACTGTAAATCACTTGACACCTGTAACACTTAAGACCTCCCGTGTGCATATATCAGCACAATTGCCAAAGGTAGCGTTGGTACACATTGTAATGCAGGCAATACTGCTGCATGTCTGTCATACGTATCATAAGATAGCAGGTGTTTGATTCACAGTACTGCCATGTGTGTTTGCTTGTGTGTCCATATATGCCACGTATAGTGGGGAATACATCCCAATTGTTGCTCACTCTCCTGTACACTGTTATATAGATCTGTACATACTGCATTGTAGAAAGAAAGACATAGGCAGGGGTGGGGTGTGTATCACACACATGTGAGCTATCTGTATGTGCATGACATAGGTGCATTCAATTGTGGACTCCACAGTGTGTGTGTATGTATGTATGGCTGTCTGGTCCATGGAGTGAGGATGTATGTTACCATAGTGAACAGATAGGACCCATAACCTCTCCAGGTGATGCAAGCTACTACCCTGTTGATGCCATCGATCTTAGGCATTACTGACTACCTGTACATGTGTATTCTCTGTGTCCCGTCATGTGGGTGCACAGTACTCTAATGGTGATTACCACATAGGCAGGGGTCCTCACCTCAACACTATCAAGTGTGTGTGTGTTACAGTGTCGTTGACCCTGTGAGTGTGGGCGTGTTATTGTGTGTCTGAATATATGTGTGCGAATACCTGTGTGTGTGTGTGTGTGTGTGTGTGTGTGTGTGTGTGTGTGTGTGTGTGTGTGTGTGTGTGTGTGTGTGTGTGTGTGTGTGTGTGTGTGTGTGTGTGTGTGTGTGTGCGTGTGTGCGTGTGTGTAGTTGTGTGTTCTCATCCCATAATGTGAATGTGTATTACTGTTACACAATGAGGCCTCAAGCTATCAACTGGCCTCTACCCTTGTCATCAGCTAGACTGCTATGTAAACTCCCCGCCCCATGTACCTGCACCTGTGATGTCACCCGGAATGGATGTCACGTCTCTAGCCACTGTAGCTTAGTATACAGCTCCCATGCTCCCATGTGTAGACATCTTTGGAATGTAAGCCTTTCTAACAGTGAGGTTGAAGCTACGAATAGCATGCTGGTATTGCCATACATACCTGTGAGTAGTTCACATTTACACATGGGAAACTGCAAACACTGACACTCAATGGCACATGCAATTAGAACTGAAGGAGGGAAGGTGGACATCATGACCAGCATGCTGTTACTGTTGTTACCAAGACACATACTGTGAATAGAAAACAATGCATTCTAAACCTGTACTACGTGGTATGTCTGCTGCGTGTCAACAGTACACAACAATTGCAGTCTACACTTATCTCCCTATTCTATTCACCCTGTGCATCAGACCATATGAGCATGTCCCTGCACCAATGGTGTGGATGACAGGGATGCAGCACAGGCATCATCATATGCACAGGGTGATAATGTTTGCCAGGGGCCTAGGCTGCACCAATGGATGACATCATGTGTGTAGGTTAGGGCCTGTGATCTAATTGGCCATGTGTGGTTGTTATGCATGTGTGTGTTGTGGTGCCCTACAGATGTTTCTGGTGTGTGCGTGTATGTGTGCACACAGTTCTGCCATGTGTCTGGCCTACACAGGGATATTATTGACAGCTCCAGACTATACCGACCAGGTTTTACAGCTCATGGTGTCTGGCCATGGCCACATGACCTGTGCCTGCCAGGGATTGCATGGGCACTACCAGGCTGAGGTGCAGATTGGATACTGTCCGATGACACATGTCCACTGAAACCATGTCCCCATTGGGACCATCCAGGGCCTGCGGTGTCCTGATGTGGACAGCGCAGCACTAGCTGCACTGCTGCTGCTACTGCCACTATGGTAGTGGGCATGTGAGGTAGCTCGTTCACGTAGACCTGCACCAGGTGATGTAGCTGGCCTAAGTCCATGTGCCCTATGCCTTACTCCTACCAGATGTTCCAGCACAGACAGCTTATGCTCACAGATTGTCATGCCACGGTCAAGGATTCCAACCATGTCACCCAATCATCTGTCCAAAACCTCAGCAATCTGCTGTTGAGCATTTGCCATTGCCTGGATGTTGTTGTTGAAAGAACGGATAGCAGCTCTCTGAAGCCTCTGCCCTTCTCTGTTCTGCCATTCAGCACATGCCTGTGCCACCATTACAGCCTGAAACATGCGTCTGGTGACACCAGCTGCTGCGCTCTGTTCTGCAGGGGCATGTCAGCCAGAGGTCCTCCTATGAGCAGCACTGGCCACATGCCTGTGTAGCCCATCTCCAGTCATTTGCCTGACACCATGGTGTGAATACACACCTTCCATAGCCACCACACTTTCCTGTTCCAAGCTACCACACACCAACTGTCCTTCCTTTATGGCCACTGGTGATGGGGTATGTGTTGGCATGAGATCTGTGTGCGGGGATGAGGGGGATATAGGTGGAATGGCAACCAATGGCACAGATTCAGCCCCTGACAACCCTGCCTGTGCCTCAAGCATATGTTCATCATCACTGCTAGAGTCTGTGGGGACACTAACATCAGATGGACTGCAGGAGGGTAATGCACTTACATCACCTGTGAGGGCAGACAAAGACTCTACATTACAATACAGACACACACAGAGACACACAGACACACACCATGCATGTGATTTGACAGAAGGCATGCAACATGCACGTGATACAGCAGACGGCATGCAGCTTAGACAATAATAGTGGTAGTTATCATACATCCCTGGGTTGCACACAACAGCATGCATGTGTCATAGCAGAAGCCATGCATTTCACACAATCATGGCAGTAAGCATGCATCCCTGTGTTACACCATGTGGACCAGCACAGGTTAACAGTACACATGGCTGATGTGTGGCATTTGACCTTGACATTAACATGTAGTATGACATGTAATCTGCTGACGTGTGCATTGACATGCATACATGTTTAACATAATGGTGTCCTGTCACAAATACAGTGGGGTAATGGTGTTACATTGCAGTGTTGTCTGTCCTCCCTACAGATAAAATGCACATTTAGCAGATGTGCATGACCATTGGAGGGTATTATGAGGCATCTATATTGCTGTACAGTGTGAAGTACAGACACAGTGCCATTGCTTGGAATCATGAGGCATCTCTATTGCTATACAGTGTGAATTACAGACACAGTGCATAGCCATGACTGTGTGCATACACAATACATATATACTGTGGATTGTGACCCACATCGCTGAGGTGTATACACACTAAACCATGATGTGGAATGTGTGACACAGGTCACCGAAGGCCATACGGATGACACCCCTGCACATCTGCAAACATATTTTAGCTGCCTGAAAACCATGTCCACACATGGCAGACTTGTCAATACACCATGTCCCAGATGACATTTGTGTACCACACACACGAGGTGCACGGCTGACAGTGATGTCCAACAGCAGCAAGGGAAATGTACTGTATCTGTGGCCTGATGTGGTTGTCTGTGTATGTATGTGAATGCTGTACAGGTGACTACTGTCATGCTGTGACACAGTAATGATGTTCAACACATCTTATGTGGTTGAATGATGTTATGCCTCCACAAGCTGTGCACAGGCCTGTAGGATGTCCAGTGTTCCACATCTTCAATATAACCACTCAACAAAGGCTATAGTTGGACCATGTGTAGCCAATGTACAACAGGGTGTACACACAAACACATCACATCTACTGTGTGTTGCTACATGTCTTTGGCCATCCTCCATGGCCATGTGTGAACATGTGTTGGCCAAATGGTTGTGATGGCCGTCTATCTCATATGTCTGTGTTGCCCCATATGACATACACCCATAGATGTCATATACTCCACTGTTCACAGGGTTATGCAGACAAAGGGTTGTATGTTTGGTATGTGAGGTATGTTTTATGGGATAGTGAGGCAATGTTGCAGCCGGCCCACTACATGTCATGGACATGTGAGATGACACATTGCAATGTGTGCACTCATAGCAGGGGCATAATCCACAATGGTGAATCCTGTGGACTGCCCATACTCCAGCTCACTGTGTAGTACTGTTTGTGTACCCCACATGTGTAGTTCTGATGTGTAGTACATGCTCCTACATTGAACAACACCTCCTCTGTTGTATGCACAGCTGTCCACACATCTAGCAATGACAGTTTCTGAGGTTTCATGTCGGTGTTTCACTTAGTTTGTAAGTATTGCACATGGGTAGCCATTGTGATGGATTGCAGATGCGACCTGTATATTGTGACCGGACCATACATTATGTGTACATGTGTTAAATGGCCACATGGTAAATAGATCTGTGCATTAACATGCCTGATACTTATAACTGTCTCACATGCAATGGCCTGCTGTCTTAGCAGAATGCCAGAGGGACCTATATAGGGGTGACACAGCAGTATGATCATTATCCACACCTGTATGACAGTTACAGGGTGCAATGTGCATGTTAACACATTCGACAGTACAATAGGATATACTATGGAGTATGCACGTGTGCATACACAGAGTATCATACTATAGTATGCGGCATGTGTGTATACACTACTTGCGTATAATGTTATATTACATATTGTACAGTGATACATGCAACTATATAGGATATAATAGTTATATGTACAGTAGTGACTTACCAGGCAACTCCAGGCTCGGTGGTTGAGAGACACCCACCTCCACGATGTCAGCTAAGGCTTGTGGATGCTGTTCTGCCGGTGTCCCCAGGTTGACCAGTAGCTCCTCGGTACATGTGAGTGGGGGCTGGGTTGGTGGCCCACCACCTGTTGCACCTTGTTCCCTGGCGATTGCATTTGCACGCTGTTTCACATGTCTGAATAGGTCCGTGCAGTGTCTGCGCACCTACTGGTATGTGTGGTTATGGCCACCCACATCATTAACCCTCCTGCAAAGTTCCTGCCATAAGTCATCCCGCTGCTGTGCATCCTGTGGCACATGGCTAAACATGACATCAAAGTTGTCTTGGAGGTAAGGTATAAGGGCCTCATCCTCCAAGCGTGTATAGGCTGGTAGCCTTGCTCGCAGCATACCTGGAAGACATAATGATAGAGACAGGTCACAGTATCTCAGAGATGCACAGAGATACAGCTGCACATATATGTGTAGCACATTTATTACATATAAATAGTTGTCTTTGCAAATCTTCATGACACTGACACCACTGACATGTTTGTGTCACACATGTGACACCCAATGGGGATTGGATATTATCACCATATATGTGTGTCATCTGATTACATTGCTCATACTCCATGTGGATGCTGTCTTGATGTGGGCATGTCTGTTTGCCTGTACTGGTGTTCTTACCTATCAGCACATGCCTGGATGTGTCCACATTAATGCTGTCGACCTTGATGCTGTGTATATGTCACATATAAACACATACACTGCCTTAACGGTCATGACCTGTGACACTGCAGATATGCACATGGAAGGCTTTACATGCATGTGCTTTGCCATATACATCTACATGGCACTGTACAGCAGTTCAACATCCTGCCACGTATCGCCTGTGTTGCACATGTGATACACATGGGACACTGGCTAGCCTGATGGACTACATGTAAAGAGACATGGAATAGCTCTCCGATCTTGTAGCCCAGGCAGAAGCATTCTGCCATCGTCCAGACTGATAACGCAGTACAAGGACAAAATGATTTACTTCAACAATTGGCTATGCTTCTGGTGTCATTCCAAGGGTATCCAGTATCTGTCTGCTTTGAATGACATGGTTGACAGAACACAATGCTTTGGCACAGATGGCCTGCACCTGTCGGCCCTGGGATTCCGGATAATGGCTAAGGCTCTTGCTGCTCCTATAGTGCTTGTTTTAGGCACAGTTCAAATAACATATTCACCACCATAACAGGAACAGGCAAGCAAAACCTGAAGGTAATGCTACTCAATGCTTGACGTCTTCATCTCAAATGCACTCACCCGAGGCACTCCTTGTAATGGAACACTTCGATATCTGTGCAGTGACTGGGACCTGCTTCTAGGCTCCTGAGAGCACCCCATGCACTACCAGGCTATTACTCATACCACACCTTTCAGTCATGTAACCAGGACCGGAACACCCAGAGCGGAGGTGTGTCCATATTTCCTAAGGATATCCACACCTCCAGGCTAGTTGCTTAGTACAATGCATCAGAGGATATCCAAGTGCAACTAACTCTGGCCATAACTGCTATACAAATTGTAGCTTGCTACAGATCCTCCACCATACCCCACGGTTAACGGTCCTCACTTCTTGGTGTACTGGAAAGTAGGGTTCAAACAGACACACTACTGATGTGCGACTGACACTACCCCACCATTAACTGGGATACCTACTCATGTACCGACACATTAGGCCAATGTTTTCTGGGATTCATAACCTCCAATCACCTAGATCAACCTATTCACACCACCACCAGTGGCAACAATATCCTAGACCTGGTCATTACCAACATGTGTGACTGGTGTTCCACACCTGGGGTTATCTCCTCATTTGTCAGATCTGAATGTATGCTAATCACCCTTGTTATCCACATCCCGGCACCACACCCTTTACGAAAAACACAGTACAATATTTCTACAAAGCCAACTTCAGGCTTCTTATAACAGCAGTAGTAAACGTCACGACACCTGTGCAGATGGACAATACAGTTACAACCGCTGAATCATGCACAACTGCACTTAATTAGCATTTACACGACTGCATGGATCATGCTATCCCAAACAGAACCATGATGGTACCCACCAGAAAATGGAGGTCACTCTGGTGGTCCCCTGCCATGGACATAATATACAACAGAAGGAGGAGACTGTTGCAAAGTAGAGTACAATCCCATGAGTGGAGGAGCTCCCTGGTCAGCCTTAATAGGAATCTGAGATCCCTTATCACATCCTCCAAAGCTAGCTATGTAAACATAACTGTGACTAATTCCAAGGACTACCACAAAGTGTTCTAGAGGTATGTCTCTACTCTCGATGGCGATACCCACATCTGCTCTGACATACAGCAGTAAGGCACAAACATTACAGAACCAACTGATATTGGCAACATCCTGGCAGATAGGTTCAGTGCTAACTTTTCAGCCTTCTCACACCTTAAAGGGCCCATATCTATACAGGAATGATGCAGAGCCCCTACGATCACAACTACACAGTTCAAAGCTGCACTCTCTAAAGCCAGGAACACAGCATCCATGTGACAGTACAACATCCCAGGTCACGATTTCCATGAACTTCAGAATGAACTGGCTCACCACTTAGGCACCATATTCAATAATAGCCTTGCAGCAGGCATTGTGGCCCCTGAATGGCATACAGCAACAGTTATCACACTCCACAAAGGTGGCACCACAATAGACTTGGGGAACTATTGCCCTATACGCCTGACTAGACTGTTCTGCAAGGCTATGGAGCACATCATCATGGATCTCATTCACAGAGACATTGGTGGCCTCCAAACCTTTGATCCCACCCAGTTTGGATTTGTTAGGGCCAGACCATTCCTCCTAAACCTGGTGGAGTCCTTTGAGACAGTTACCAAGGCAGTAGATGAGGGTAAGGAGGTCCACACAGCCTACATTGACCTCTCAAAGGCTTTCAACACCATTCTCCATTCTGGTATTGTCAACATACACATCCACCTGCACATTAACCCCTACATCATAGGATGATATGCAAAGTGGCTCATGGACAGAACCCACACAGTGAGGGTAGCATACCCTAAGTCCTACTGTAAATCAGTTACAAATGGCGTCCCCCAGGGTTCAGTCATAGGGCCCCTCATGTTCGGTATATGCTTCTCTGAGGTACAGGCTAGCACAGGAGGACTTACCCTGAAAAGGTTTGCAGATGACTTCAAACTAGGGGCCATGATTGATTCCCCAACTGATACAGACACCCTCCATAAGGGTGTCACTGGGACGGATACCTGGTGTCAATAACATGGCCTCAAGCTGCATGCCACAAGGTGCATAGACATCCCCTTTGGATTACACCAATCACCCTTGGACTATCACATAGGTGGTAGTCCCCTACATACATAAGGCATAATAAGGGATCTTAGAACCCAAGTAGATAGCATTCACTCCTTTGATAACCATATTGGCAAGGTGGTGTGGATATCCTTTTACGTGGCCCCCCTAATCTCTAATGGGTTTGTATCCAGAACAAAGGCAGCCATTGTGCCTCTCTACTCATGACTTATGAAACACATTAAAGGGTACAACACCCCATTTGGGATGTACCTTATGAGACAACAGCAACGGCTTGAAATACCACATTACCACACCAAGAGGAATACTGACCTCAGAAGGATGACGTATGCAGCCCAACTACAGAAACCCCAATTGTACTCATTTGCATACCGCATACTCAGAGGTGATCTCTGCTGAACATACAAGGCCCATGTCCAAAACAGTATTGATGGATATGCTCCACATAAGCAAAAGCCCCTAAGAGCCACATGCTCTGGGATATGTACCTAAATGCAACGATGACTAGGACGTGCTGGAGGGATACATTCCTGACCCGGACATTCCCCATGCTTTGGAACATGATTCCTATGTACATCAGGCAGGGACCCTCACTAGCACTCTTCAAGAGATACCTCAATGGGTGGATGGGAGACAAATAAGTACACCAGGGATCACTGCAGTGGCTCTGCTGTACAGAGGCACAGGAAACTAATGGCTCTGCTGTTCACAGGCACAGGAAACTAACCTAGGGAGGTGCCGCAAGTCAAAACACTGTAGCTAGGCTTATGAATGGCCTTGGCCAGACAGCATAGTACCTAACTATGAACCTATGAAGCTATTACATGTCCTTTGTGCATGGATAATTGACTAGCTCTTCCATTTCAATTAGCTATCATGCTGATACACTGTCTGGTGACTACAAGTCATATGTATCCTGTTATTGTGTATTGTACATGCCAATAGACATACCTGATGTTTGCATAACATAACAGTAATGCTATGTAAAATGTTAGACATATCTACCTACAATACTGTACATTACACATTTTTGCCATAATATCCCACAATGCAAATCATAATTGCACAGCAGGAACACCTTAGACATGTTATTCTCACTTATACGCCCATACATATGCCTACTGTTACAGTATATCAACATATACTATCCCCTGTTATGGCATGTACTTCTTGGACCAACCCTGCCACTGACAGCAGCTGGAGTGGAATTGTTGTGTTCACAGTCCTTATATAGAACCCCTTGTGGTGTATGAGGTGTTTACCTTGTGGCCTACAGCAGTACACACAATTTCTACGAGCGTTACTATGCTCAACGATACATCACTACATAATACCTTTTCCCACTATATGTATTGCGTACACTTTAATTATTACAGAACAGGTACTACATACACTGACATACTGAGTGTTCTACATACCTTACTAGTAACCCGAGTTGTCGTTGATGGTGATATAAATCCTATTCCTTTTGTGTTGCAATCCTCGTTGTAATGTTTTTCTGGTACGTACAGATGGTTGGAATGTATGATAAGCCATCCTTTTATACTTAGATATCAGTGACATGTGGTATCCTGCCACCAATTGGTGTTCTGGAGTAGATGATTACATGCACATCAGCTGTGCAGCTACTCCATTAGCCAATGACATGGCAACAGTAGTGTATAACTGAATACTCCACTTGGGTGTTGTCCCTTTGGCCTATCTTTGAGGAAGCCAGCCTGGATGTGTTGTTTGTGATGAATTGCAACAGCTATATGGAGACACACAGAGATATATTAACTTCATGGCCCCCGTGGATTGTGTGTAACAGCTAGAGGATGTAGTTCTACATGTGAATCTAGCTGTTATATTTCTGAACATTGCTACTTCTGCAGGGTTTGTACCTGATATATCTGCAAATGTTTAGGTCTGGCAAGGATGTTTGGGCACCTCAAGGCTGTGTGGCTATGCATAGAACGTTAGGTGTTTTGAACTGTGCTCTCCTGACATCTTTGGTATACTGTACATGTGTATCATACTGTGCTGTTAATCAGTAATTGGTAACACTTCCTGGTGTATGCAAAGCCATCTGATATGGAATTATTGCAACCAAACCCTGTAACATCGGAGTCTGTTCCATTGTACAACAGCAACAATTTCACATAGGGCCATTATAGTGTGTCTGTGACAAGGTATGTTAAGGCTTCTGCAGATGTCATAGAGTGAGTGGATGTTTATGATGTTATTACAGTATGTATTGCAATTGTTTTGGGTGTGGGGGAGATGTAGGTGGGTGTACATAGCAGATGCAGGTGTGTAGGAACTGTGTTTATACATATTCGATATGTGTGTGAGGGCTCCTTCCCTATTTGAAGACCTATCCTTTAGTGGACTAATACTATGGTAATTGCAGGCTGATTCATTAAGCCATTGTTAATTGGTTCCTGTATAGCATGCAGGTGATGTTGGTCATTCAGTCCCTTCGGAAATACATCAGTATGTAATGAAATGTTGCTACATGAAAGCTGTCTCGTGTATTTCTGTCACAGATATTTGCACTCACTGGAGTTGTTTTGGTGACTGAACCTCTTTGGCTTGGGTTGCCACCTTTTCAAATGGCCATAGTGGGACATTTGCAGGACACACATCGGATTTTAGAGGCCAACACATACCCACGGTCAGTACAAAGTATAGAACTTTACATATATGCCTATATAAAAGCTTATTCTTGTAGAGGTTTACTTGCTTATCCTGTTTCTTGCTACATGTAGGTATTTTAAATACAGATGACTATTTTATGCAACAAATCCAAATGATGTCCCAATCCAGGGCTAACACGAAGTAACCACACCAAACAATACAGCCCACTGCTAAAACGAATCCACAGAAAGCAGGCAGTTGTCGAAACACTTCTTTAATACGAACAGACTAAGCGCTTTCACCAAACACACTTTGGCATCTTCAGAGTCAAATGTTCTGATACAAACACAAGACTTATATACCCACCAATTACACTAATTTAGTAATTAACTAACAAAATATTCAATCGACTCTTAAACACACACATACCACTCAGTGATAATCAAAAATGTTACATACAAATGTTTATGAAATAATATATATACATGAATACATACATATGCAAAACTTCTTACAACCTAACCAAATACAATATTTATAATATTTATAATGTAAAAATGTTGTACAATGTATAAAAGTAAAAATATATATATATATAAGGTTAAAATAATAAAATAGAAAAATAAAATTAAAACATAAAAAATAAGAAATATATACTAATACATAAACACCCAAATTAACTCTATATGAATCCATGAAATTCATAATCATTGTACACAAAAACTATATATACATCCATACGAAAAAGATGACCTAATTTCATATGATATATAAAATACAATATATACACCCTGACTTTTAACATTATAAATATAACAATTCACTGTGCATATCATATCAAATAAGATTTCTGCCTCAAGGCCGGCTTCAAGGAAACACAATCATTTAAGCCAGGCTGCTTCAAAGCATTCAGCCTAAGCTGCCATTCCGCTTCCAGAAGAGCTACCCGGTTCCCAATATCACCACCCTGATCAACGACCACCCTGTCAATGATGAAAAACACAAACTTCTTAAAACCACAACATTTGACAGAGTGCAAATATAAGGCATTGTGTGCATCTTTAATCCTCACACTTCTCACATGCTCTAACACCCTATCCCTTAACCTACGCGTTGTCATTCCAATATAGAATGCATCACATGATGCAACAATTACATTAAATATGGAACATGCCAAATATCTCGAGATTGTAGGACATTAGTATTTGTACTCATTTTGGTCAGGACACTACCACACATAGAGGGACTGCCCCTCGCAAGGTGGGACAGGTGGTAACCCTATCTTTGGCTCATGTCCATAGCACATATTTGTAATAGTGTATAGACATATATACTCTCCATAACCTTTGTTCATACCGTTCGGTCGTGGTGGAATGTGTGATTGCTATGATACGTATCTGAAGTCTTCAACCACTGTATACGGCATACCCATGGATTCAGGAATGCACACACTTCCAACGACCACATTACCGTTCCCAGAATCCCAAACGCCACAATACCGAACACTCAAACTTGCGACAGTCAAACTCCCGGAACTAACACAAACACAGAACACACACGCACACACAGACACACTGCTACCCATCACATCCAAACAAACCTTCCTACACTATGTGTTGGCCAGGTGGCCATGCCCCCATACACTCCCCATGTGAGAGGCTGAGCACCCCACACCACACCTACTTTAATAATCTACCTCCGAGATAGCACAAACAGAGACACAAAGCAAACCCTCACACACACATTACAGTCCCCCGGAAACACACACCACACTCAGAACACATGCTTACACACACTACAGCAATCAGAAACACACTTACACACAGTACCTACCTGAACTGCAGCACCAGAAGCAATACCTAAATGTCCCTTAACATCGTGATAATAGTACTCACAGTTCTGGTGTTTCGGTACTGTGGTCTTTTGGTCTTTAAGCCTCGTGATTACGAGAGTCAGTATGTAAAGCATTCAGTATTTGGTTGTATCCTATTTATATGTACCTCCATGGTTGTGTAGATGTTGTTAACCTATCTATATATTTGCATATAAATGTATATCCATATATATCAACATATCTCTCTCTATCACCCTTTCTCTCTCTCTCTGTATATATATAGATATATATATATATATATATAGAGAGAGAGAGAGAGAGAATACACCTTTCATTGGGTACATGGCTGTGTATACTATTTCCTGAAGTCCGCCCTTTTGTGTTTTAACCTGTCACAATACACACCTGCCATTGGTACATCTCAGGTAGCTTAGTGGTAGGTTATTGTGAAGATTGTGTACATGGTTGCGTGTTCTACTCCTGGCAGTGGTCATTTTACCTCTCAGAGCACGCACTATTAGTACAAGGGTAAATAATGCACATTTCAGCAGTTCTGGGCAGCTTTGTCTGTGATCTGTGCGATATTCAGCAAAGGTTAGACCTGTGTTGCGCATATTCGTGTAGCATACCTCTCAACCTGGAAACATCAAAAATCTGGACAAGGCCCATGAAAAATAGGTACAAATCTGTACGCTGTTTAACATAAAATTTGCATACATACTTATGTAACCCTGCCCACTCCACTGGGATTGTGGGATACCAACTTTCAAATGCAAACTGAAGGACAGACAACCAAAATATGGCACCAAAGTTCCCCTGCAGCCATTCCAATGCCCCATTACCTGGCTATTTCATCCCATTTACCATAAACACCAATATGTGCATACTGCTTTACTTCTACATTGATTTGGATTTTATTTTTACACTTTATAGCACAATGCACAAACACCAATAGATCTCTGTTAAACAAAGCAATACTGTCTCACAATGAAAATAGAGTTGGCATTAAAACTTCTCTGCTCTTGAAGCTCACATTCATTAAAATAGCATTGAAACCTACACCACATCCAAGGAAAATGCATCTGGCCAGTGGTGGATAAAGATTACCTTTGGGCTGTTTTCAAATCATTAGCCCCTTGCACACAAAACATGAAACATACATGTGTTCTTTGATACACATTCCTGGCTTTAGTAAATTATATTCCTTGTGTAATACAGCACACTTGTTAGACAGAGCACATTTTAAATTTATTGTTCGAACATTCTTTCAGTAGGCAATAAAACAAAATGCATGAACCAGTAATGACAAAACTGCCCAATTCAGAACATTTCCATCATAAAAGTCTACTTCCACACACACACACACACACACACACACACACACACACACACACACACACACACACACACACACACTATATATATATATATATAAAAACAGAATGACATTAGTGTAAGGCATAGGCATCTTGCACAGCTTCTTGCACTCATTTTCAATTTAATTTTTTTTGGGGGGGGGGGGCAAAAACCAGGGACACATTTTAAACATTGCTTGTATAATTTTGGAAAGTTGCTAGAATAAAATGTTGTATTACCACCATGCATTTCACTGGCAAGTTTTGAACCCAGATGCTGTGCACTACAGTCAGAGCAACATAACACTATGCCAAATAAGCAACTTATTTCCTGAAGGATTGGAAGACTGAAACTTAAATGGCCATCATTTAGTGAATTCAGTTCTCACTCTCACCATAGTTCTCAACCTCTTAGCACAAAAAAACCTAGACAAGCCAATAATGGGGGAATAAAGCCCCAAAATAGGGACACATTTCAAATAGTAATTTTATAAACTTAGAACATCATATTCCTTGTATAATAAGTAATGACAAAACTGCCCAATTCAAAACATTTCCATCATAAAAGTCTACTCACACACACACTCCCTCTGAACTTATATATACCAACTGCAAGGATACACAAACATGAAAAAGGGAGAGATCTCCCAAAAGAAGGGAATCACTGCTGGCACACACTCAAAAACACACTGGCAGTATTTTCTATGGAAAACAGCAACTGTGGAGTTCAAAGTGTACTGGTGAGCAAAGCTGAATTGTTCCTCATATAGTCTGATCTTGAAGAGTAGTAGAAAAAACACCTTTATTCTCATTGCTTGGCAGGGCAGGATCTGGTTTGCCCACAAACCTCAAACAGTGTACAGGAGATGAAAGGATGAATGATTTACTTATATTTACACCTTTGTTCTTGTTTTATTAATCATTTATGTTGGATGCATGTTTTATAGCTTTTGCTACATGACAAAGTACTGACTGCTTGGAGCTTTTCTTACAGGATCTACTCTAAATCTAGTCTTGACTAGTACTGAAAAAAAAATCGGCGAACTAACAGATTCATTCATGTAAATTATTCTAGCTGGAGAAGCTTTTGAAACCAGTAGCACTAATGCTTCTTTTTTACTACAAATAATTTCTTAATAGGACACCTTGCAAATCTCATTCATGTTGCACTCTAAATGCATGCCTCTTACTCCTGTATAATTGTTATCATACAGAAAAACTTAAGAAATGCTACCATGCACTAGACTACAAATAATGTCGTGTGCCATGACTTCCTGCTCTCTGATCATTTTCTAAATTTTCCCATGCAGAATATAGAGTTAAATTCAATAAATAGGAAAATAGTAACTTACTGTCCAGAGCGGTTTGCATCTCAGCTTTTTTGTTGGCAGCATGGTACCAGGTGACCAGTAAATCATCCATCTTATCAATGCTTCCCAGCTTCTGCAAGTACTCCAGCATATCCCCTCCAGTCTCACTCACACACACACACACACACGCACACACACACACACGCACACGCACGCGCACACACACACACACACACACACACACACACACACACACACACACACACACACACACACACACACATTTTAATGAACGAAAGCAGCAGCATTTACATTGCCATAATGTCATTCCGAACTTCGTTTCAGCCAGAAAGTTGCGTTCATTTCGAACGCATTTGAATGGCTCCCTCCACATAATGTAAGCTTCATTTCAGCCAGAAGCCTTCTCCTAAACTCCACAATTCCACACAATGTTATTGCATTTATTCCAAAAGCATCTGAATGAAAGCAGCATTTCTCGCTCCACATAATGTGAACTTTGCTTCTGCCACAAGACTTCCTAAGCTCCACAATTCCACATAATGTCGTTGCATTAGTTCTGAACGCATTTGAATGAAAGCAGCAGCATTTCATTTAAGCCAGCTGGGCCTGGCATTTGAACAAGCCTGCTTGAACAGCCCATCTGGAAATGTGTGCAGAGCTAATTCCGATAGGCTGGTAGCACTGACGGCACTGATGTCATCGTGCACGTGATGATGTCAGCAAAAACAGCACAAAATGTAAAAATAAAGTAGCAAAAAATCGGAAATGATGGGGTGTCACTTGGGAATTGTGGCACCCCATCATTTGGACCCCAAAACTTGGTAAAAACTGAGTAATTCGGGACAGTTGGGAGGTATGCCATGTAGTCATGTTTAAATGCCGCTTACCGGCACTTACCGGCACAAAAACCTGCTCACATGTGCTTAAACATGCTCTAATGACCTGCATCCAACATTCATTATTCGGGACATCAGAATTACATAACAGCCCTTGCAGGTCGTGGAACGGGGACCATGAATGACACAGTCAGTGGCTTTACCACTGAGGCATCTGGGATATGTACAAGTGTTATGGTGTTTGGTATGTAGAGTGTACTAAGGCTGTTCCTCCATACTGCAAACAAATGTGTAACTCAGTTGGTGCACATATGGATGATACCTGTTAATGGTATGTCCAAGTGAGGCTTAATGGATATGCTCCAGCTATGGGAATCCATGTCAGTGAGCCACACACTGTAATGAGCTACACCTTGCCACAACCATAACTGGAGAATGCTGGGGTGACAGATACCTGTCATGGGTACTCCCATGCTTTGGAACTACATCCCTGATTACATTATATGGAGCCCCTCATTAACACACCAGGGAATCCTTGCAGAGTGGGTGGGGAACAGTGGTTACACCCCAGGGAATCCCCCAATTGGCTCTGCTCCACAGAGGGACAGTTAGTTAATCAATGGGGTGGTGACAGCAGACACATTTTGGCTAGACTTATGAATGGCCTCTGACAGTTAGGCATGTACCTACCAATGTACCTAGGAACCTATACATACAGTATCAACACATGCTGTTAGCTTAATTTACTGTTCAGGTATTGACTTACCTTGTGCCAGTAGCAGGTGTGTGTGCAATAGTTGAGGGCTGCCTATGTAGGATGCACACAGTAGACCACCTATACATGACAATTTACAGGTGGTCATGTGTGCCATCCATGTTTACTGTGTGCAGGTGGAGAAGTGTGTCAGTCCATAGGGGCCTACACTGTCAGTGTATGTGCTATACGTTCCCTCTTTACCAAGACATGGGCATACTGGGCATGCCTCCATCTGCCTACTGGGGCTGGCACAGGGTGTTCGTGGTCTGAATCCCTCTGTGCCTGTGGTGCCCTTGGCAATTGCGGTGGGCTGTGGGGGCCTTCACCATTATGTCCCTGCTGCAGCTGTTTCCGCAGGATCATATTATGTAGCATGGCACATACTATGAAGATGGGGGTACACGTGCCTGGAGAGTACTGCAAGGCTCCACCAGATATGTCCATGCAACAGAACCGTGATTTCAGCATCCCAAACACATGCTCTATGATTATTCTGGTTTGTGCGTGTGCCTCGCTATGGCATTCTTGCATGGGTGTGTGTGCATTTCTGATGGGAGTCATCATCCACGGCTCCAGTGCATAGCCAGCATCCCCCACAAGGTGGCTATATGGGATGTCCCCCCTGATAAATACCTGGTACAGCTTTGAGGCATGCCAGATGTGGGAGTCGTGGTAACTTCCAGGGCTGTCAGCACACACATCCATGATAATGCCCTGGGCATTGCACACAACCTGACAGTTGATAGAGTGGTATCCCTTGTGGTTTATGTAGCACCTACCATGCTCACCGGGTGGTGACTTGATGTGTATGTGCGTGCAGTCTATTGCACCCAGTACCTCCGGGTAGTCTGCCACTTGGTGGAAGAGGCGCATATTGCTGGCCAACTCCTGCTGAGTTCAGGGGAAGTATATATGCATGTGGTAACATGGCATCCAGGAACTGGTGGAGTACCCTGGATGCCGATGCCTGTGAGATCCCCATGATATCTCCAGTTGGCCTTTGAAAGGTACTTGTGGCTAGTATTCTCAAGCTTACACATACCTTTGTGTCCCCTGGGATGGGTTCCCCTCTGTTGTTTCTGGCTCTGAGGCGTGGCCAGCACAGCTCAACGATTTGCTGTATGATGTCCCTGTCCACCCTGTAATGCTGTATCTCCAGATCATGTAGCCCCTGGTAGGTTACGCTTGGTCTGAACACTCTTCTCCTCCTCCAGTGCCTGAGGTGGTTGTCAGCATCATCCTCCACACCACCGTTAGTCTCCAACACATGCTGATGAATCAAAGCTATGGCAGCTCCCAGCATGTACATTTTAAAAGTTCCCCATCTGTTTACACCGATGGTGCAGTGTTTGGGAATACACAAATGTGTGTGACGTGCCTTCACACTTTATACTATTGTGCTTTGGAAGCTGATGATGTCATAGGGTGTGAATGTACAATCCGAGCTGCAGGGTATTTTACTTATGGGTTTTACTGCAGGTACTGCTATTGTGGGGCCTTTGGTGTTGAATTACACTTGGCTGCCATGGATCATCTCTTGCCCTTGCCTTAATTTTTCAAACCGATTCCCCTCCCATTGTCAGGCATGCGTCCAGCAGCCTGCTTTCTTGTTTTGTACTTTCCCAACACAGGATTGTGTTGCAAAATGGGTTCTGTAGCTGATCTACTGCAGGTTTGCTTTGTTTTTCTGTGACAGTTCTCTTTTCTTTGCAATCCGGCACCTCCCCTTTCCTGTTCTGCAGGTTGCTGCTAGCAGCCTTGTTAGCTACCGTCAATGGCCCACTGTGAGTTAATAGGTGTTAATTACTCAGTTGTACTCCAATTACCCTGCTGCGGCATTTCCTTATTGTCTTCCTGTAACCTTCCTGTTTCAGCTGTGGTGCATGCCATGCGCAGCCATTTACTGGGTTTTGAGCGCATTGTCATCTGCATACACATGCGCTTTCAGTCACCTTGTGTGCTCTCAGCTAAGCTAAGCTATGCCTACATCCACATCCCTATCCTGCGGCTTTGCTTAGCAACAGGCAACCTGGATTAGCAATGCTCCAATGTGTTTACAGCTACAGTGGCACACCCCTCTCCTGATGTCATGTATACCTCCAGGCCACTCCTCGGTGTTATACTGGCAAGGCATTTGCGATTCAGTATTACTTGCTTCATTTGCATGGCATTGACTACTAATTCCTAGTTACCGTGCCAAACACTGTCACAGACCCTTAGCAATCCTTGCACCTTGGTTGTGGTGTAGCATGCATACCATTGACTATTATGGCAAAATCATGATTTGTGTTAGATTGCAGTTTTATGACATCTATATATATTTTCCTTGTGTTCCCGTTTGTGCACCCATGCACTGCGGTTGTACTTTGCGTTAGTGTGGCCATGACAATAAATGTTATTTTGTATGTGTTGTGTGTGTTTTTTTATGCCATTGGCTGTATATTTAGCCATTGGCATATGTTAACTTTGTAATGTTACATTGTTATACATATCTCAAATTTAAATTTAGAAAAGATTCAAAAATGTTTTCTAAGCAAATAGCCTGGGTACAACAGTTTAACTATAAGGATAGATTAATGTCTTTAAAACTGTATCACGATGTTATAGATTATTCACAGACAATATGATTACAATATACAAATATTTTAAGAATATGCTATTAGCATCAGCCATTGGAGTGGCATTCATATCACAGCAGTTGTAGATGAGGAATAATAACTTCCTTGTAGAACAGCTTTTTTCCCATACCAGGTTGGAAAAAAAGTTTTTGCACAATCTGGAATCTTCTGCCATCCACAGTAACTTATCTACATTCATTGTCCAACTAGATAAATTATGGAGAGAGAGAGTATATGACTTTGGTCATACTAGATACAAATCTCTTGATAGACTTTACAATCATGAAGTAGTATATACTTGTACTGTTAAGAAAAATTAGCCAAAGTAATAATCACGAGGAACACCATAAAGACTTGAAAGAGACAATCAGGCATTTTTTATGTATTTCATGCATGTTTTTTTTTTTTTAGAAATGATATAAATGGCTACATGAAACAAAACTTCTATGCATTTTATAGGGTAAAAAAAAACAGTTACAAGCAAACAAAGAACGATAAGGAACCCGCCCACTGTTAAATCCTCAGGGCATGACATCTTTAATTCGGTAAACTTATCAAGCTTTCAGTGATATCCTAACCTGTAGGCTATATGCCTTTTTGAGACATTAGTATGATAATAAGCCATGAATGCATATATGTGCCAGAGGATACAAGTTAAACAAAATATTTTCATTAAGTGCAAATAAACAATAGAATCATGCTGATAGCTATAGATGTGTGTGTAAATACCTAGCAAAGGACACAAAATAATACTGAGCTTGAAAAATGTGCACATCATCTGGCTTTATAAAAGTATTAAAAGAACATACAGTTATCCATCTGATTGACAGTAATCATTTACAGCATTAAAATTTACCATTTGTTGGTGAAGCACGTAGGGGCTTTGATTAATATTTTACAGAAGGACTGCTTGGACACCCTTTCCTAACTTGGCACATAAACTGTGGATCCTTTTACCTAATAATCTAACCATTTCCAACCCTCCCCATGCCTGATTTAGAATTGCTGAACCTCTTTCCTTTCAGGAATGCTGCTGCTGTAAGTATCCATCTCATATTTTGCAGCAACTGCTTCTTCACATTTTCCTGAGCCATCCACTTTGCAACTTTATCTTGCATCTGTTCTAATGTGAAAGACAATTGTCTCATTGTTTCTTTTGAAGGCTTAAAATGTTTTTCAGTTTCTGTCATATTGCCTTCTGCTCTGCTTCCCCCAGGAGAGTAGATGTTATGCTTCTTTGTAGCTATCCAAATATATAGATGGCTTTTATGAATACCCTGCACCATCATCTTTCTCCTTTTCTGAACTGCTTCCATCCCAGCTACGTCTCTGGTGAGATGCGTGGGTCTCTAGAACTGTATGCTATACTCTAAATGGGTTTCATCAACTATGCAAGTAGAGGGATAACTCATTTCATTTTTTTTTATTTTACGGTGGTTAGCCCTAGTTCTATGCATTTTTTACAAATTTCTCACACGGTTTTCTTATCTTTAGATTATCTGGTTTGGTTTTCCAGATTTTTTTCTACTTTTATCATTGCTCATTTTTCAATATCAGTGTTTTACTTGCCAAGTCTTGTACTTTTTTTTCCTTGGAACGTTATTTTTCATGACTTTGCTTTGAATCTAAGTATATATATATATATATATATATATATATATATATATATATATATATATATATATATATGTGTGTGTGTGTGTGTGTGTGTGTGTATATATATATATGTATATAAAATCTTATTTTGTTTCACCTCATTATGTTGGTTGATCAGTCCTAACTGGAATGTTGTTAGTTGTTGTAATGCAGTATTATGATTTTAACTTAATAGTATTGCCACTTATGTTTCATTGTTGCATTAATCTAAGTGTACATTGTGGTTGCCTTACTTATAGGATCATAGGAAGTTACTAGGCTATTGGCCCTGAGGCCATTATAAGCGTAGGCAAGAGTTTAACCCATGTTTAGACAAGACAGCACCCAAAGCCCCTGTCCAGCAGGGACACTGGTGGAATCTCAGGGGTATATTTTCTGTTTCCCATCTAGTTATCCAGGTTGCACTTAAAAATGGATAATGCAAGACTCTGCTTGATGTGGAGAGGGAGTCTATTCCACAGATGGGGAAGTCTTTGGGACACAAATCTGTCCCGCCAACAAGTCTTATTGATGTCACACACCAGGTTGAGGTCGCTCATGTGGGTTACTTGAGTGGAGCTTGACTTGCGGATATGCAGCAGTCCCATCAAGGTGGGGTCTGAGATTGCTTTGTATGCTAATCAGAGGTCACCTCTGAAAAGTCTGTATGAAACTGAGTAGAGGGACAGGGCTTTTAGCCTATCTTTGTTGGGTAGATGTTTGAGGCCCTGGATTCTCCTGGTGAGGAATCTCTGTGGTCTCTCCAGCTGTCGCATGTGCTTTGTGAGGTACATGCCAAAGGAGGCATTGTACTCAATAATTGGTCTTATAAGGGAAGAATACAGGGATGTTATGACCTCCTTGTCCCTGGATGAGATACTCTTACTTATGAGGTAGGCCATGTAGAAAGCTTTCCATACAACGGAAGAAACATGGTGGTCAGATGTTAGGTTGCTATCAACCTGGGTGCCCAAAATCTGATTTGCATGCTTAGGATGTTGTTATTAATGTGATAATATGTGGGGATGTCATTCTCCCCAAAGGGGATGATGATGATGATGATGATGATGATGATGTAGTTTTTGGCATTTAACTTGAGGCCATCTTTCTGGCACCAACCATTTGTCTGGGTGAGACTCTCTTGGAGGAAATCCAGATCACTTGTGGAATTAATGACTGTGCCCAGCTTGCAGTCATCTACAACTTTGGTCAGCCATAGCCCACTGGTTTTGGCCTGCATCTCAAAGAAGTATAGCCCGAACAACAGAGGCCCCAAGACCAATCCCTGGGATATGCCACTCATTACAGGTATACTGCTTGAGGTGGCTATCCCTATTTTGACTAGGTGGGTTCTATCAGTGAGCCAGTTTGCTACCCATCTGGTAACATGTGAATTGATGCCTAGTTGAGAGAGTTTATTTATTATGCCAGAGTGGGGAATAATGTTGAAGGCTTTGGCCAGGTCAAGGTAGGTGGTGTACATGGTCTTCCCCTTGTCCATGGCTTTGGTGACTGTCTCAAAGAAGTCAACTAGATTTGACAAACATGACCACCCCTTGACAAAGCCAAACTGTGTGGGGTTGTGTTTTTGGAGGTTGCCAGTGTCCCTATTAATGAGGTCCATGATAATCTGTTCCATGGCCTTGCAGATCAGGCTAGTTACAATCCAAGACACTTGTGGAAGAAGGTAAGTCCACTCCAAGTACTGTAGTTCCTTTTCTTTAATATAGCACAAGGAAAAATAATAAAAAAATACAGAATATATATTGAAGTAGATGATAAAACAACTGTGAACACAATGCACTTTTCGTCCCACCTAGTGGTGAGACATCTTCAGGTAAAGACAGTCCATGGTGCAAGCATGTTGTTAGTCAGCCAATGGGTGAGGGCTATTCCCAACACACTGATGATGCTATGAGGGTCCACCCAATAAGTAATTACTTCCTTTAAGGTTTCTTTCAAAACACCCTCTGGACTTATTACAAGGCAAGTAAGTATGCACACTCTCTTGTCCAGGATTGTGACATAGTAAGTCATACTCATAATATGTATGAACATTTTAAGCATTATTATTTTTATGCATTAGTACATTTTACTACTTGTATACTGTGGTGGTGGTGCTGCGGTAGCATTGTCGCCTCACAGTAAGATGTCCTGTTCGATTCTCAGCTAGAGTGTCTTCTGTGTGGAGACATGCATGAATGGGCGTACCTTCGTTGAAGGTTGTGCATCAGTGCCAGCAACTCGGTAGGTAAGAATCTACTGCCAATCATTAGCGGACCGGAGTTCCACTGTGGCGACCCCTAACCAGGAAAAGCTGAAAGACACAACTACAACAACAACAACAACAAGTACATTTTACTACTTCTTTATACTTCACCATTCTGTTATATGCATTTTAAGCATATTTATATTTTTAAACATTTTAAATATTTTCAAACATTTTTAACAACAACATTTTTAAAAGGTTTTCATATATTTAAATATTTTTAATAACTGCACGTTTACATATTATGAGTATGATTTACTATGTCACAATACTGGATAAGAGAGTGTGTATACTTACTTGCCTTGTAATAAGTCCAGAGGGTGTTTTGAAAGCAACTCTTAAAGGAAGTAATTACTTGTTGAATGGACCCTCATAGCATCATCAGTGTGTTAGGAAGAGCCCTCACCCATTGGCTGACTAACAACATGCTTGCACCATGGACTGTATTTAAATGCACTGGTTTTAGTGAATGCCTTTACCTGAAGAAGTCTCACCACCAGGTGGGATGAAAAGCACTTTGTGTTCACAGTTGTTTTATCATCTACTTCAATATATATTCTGTATTTTTTTATTATTTTTCTTGTGCTATATTAAAGAAAAGGAACTACAGTACTTGGAGTGGACTTACCCTTTTCCACAAATGTCTTGGATTATTTTTTGGTGTCCTACTTTTCCAGATCAGGGTAGTTAGGCTGATTGGTCTATAATTTTCCAGATAGGTGGACACTCCACCTTTGTGTAAAGGGATGACAGTGGCTGTCCTCCACTCAGCTGGGACAAAGCTTTGGTTGAATGGGGTCCCTAATGATGCTGTGAGTTCATGCCTGAGTTCATGCAGGATGCAGCCTGGGATGTTATTGGGTCCCATGGAGGCTGTATTTTTTGCCTTTGAGAGGGCAGTCATGACCTGTTCCCTAGAGATAAGTGGAGGGGGCAGATACTGGGAATATCCTGATTTACTGATGGGGGGACAGAGGGGTGAAGTTTTCACTGACTCTGTCAGCCAGTAGGTTGGCTATATCTACAGCATTTGTGTATGTGGTGTCCTTGACCACCAGTTCTAAACAGAACTGGGTGCTTCCTTTGAGATTGCAATGTGAAGAAGGCTTTATGATTGTCTCTAGTAGATATGGCCAATTTGCACTTGAAGTTGGCTTTAGAGAATTTCACTAGTTCTCTTATTTGCTTGTTCAGGCTAAGGAGAGATTGCTTCCAATTGGGAACCTGCTCCTTCTTGGTCCTGGACAGTAAATTTCTCCTTTTGTTATATAGTTTATTTATTGCAGATGTCCACCAGACAGGTTTTCTCTTCCTTGCGGCAGATGATTTTGTCCTTTCGGGTATTCCTGATTCCATGCATTTATATAAATGTTCATATAGTACTTTGGTGTAGATTTGGACATTGGTGCCAGTTCCTACAGAGGGGGAGGAACTGTGAAGCTGTTTATACCATCCCTCAGGAGGTTGTAATCAGCTTTGAAGATGTTTTTTGTTTGACCCTAGCTAGAGGGGTTCAGGGGAGATGGTGACTTTGAAAGTGAGCATTTTATGGTTGGATATTATAAGGGAGGATGATACTGTAGGGGTGCTGCAGTGGTTACTCATGTTGGTTAATACATCACCTCTTGTGGGGGTATTGACTAGCTGTTCAAAGGCAGTTGCATTGATAAAGTTGAGAAATCTCTGGGCATTTGTTCTGGCATGCGCAGTTTTTCCAGTCTATGGTTGGGTAGTTAAAGTTGCCCAGGATCAGGATAAAGGGCTGAATCTTGATAGATTTAAAGACATCCAGATAGGTGGAGTGGGCATCTTGAGTCAAATTTGGGGGCCTATAGCTAGCTAAGATTTGAATAGGGGTCTTGTCAACAGTTAACTGCCCCTGGAGTGTCTCCTGTGCATCATACTGTTTGACCAGCCTGGATGTGTGTGTGTGTCTTTGATATATATTAAAACTCCACCTCCTTTGGCTTTGCTGCCCACAGTTTGGGGTCTGAACGTATGATAGGATGAGTAAACAGGTAAGGCCGGGGTGCGTTCAGCAGCTTTGAACCAGGTTTCTGTGGCTGCATAAGTGTCAGCTTCTTGCAGTGTTAAGAATGCTTGCAATGAGTGCAGTTTCATGCTTAGACTCCTAGAGTTTAGCAGCATGACCTTTAATTTGCATTTTGTTGAAATTTTTATGTTGGTAGTATTGACATCATGACTTTTCCTAAAAAAGGCACTATGGGGGAGGCAAGGGCCATTGCCAGAAGCCTGACGCCAAAGTGAGACAGATGCAGGCCTTCTCAAGCAAAGCATCTTGGTCTGTCGATCATACTGCATCTTCTCAGGCGGTCAGGTACTGGATTTCCCTGGAATGACACCAGATATTAAGCCAATTGTTAAAGTCAATCTTTTTCTGTTTGCATTTAGGAATCATTCTGGGCATGGTAGAATGCTGATTAAGGCTAGGGACATACTTGCCTAGGACACATATTCAGTGAAGTCAATCATGTCTCTCTTCATGTAGTCCTTGGAGGAATGTCTCAAGTCGTTCACGCCAACATGGACTATGACAGAGTCATAATAGTATATGTTGTTGAGAGACTTGAGTGCGTGTGTGATTTAATGGATTCTGGCACCTAACTGTGACTTTCTTCTTATCCATCCAGGTGAGAGGCACATCTGTGTGTCTCATAATGGAGTCTCCTATGACTAATATATTGAATTTATTGTTAGGCCTTAGTGGTTGTGAGACACATGTATGTGGACTATGTGTGGTATGTGGTGTGGAGAGTTGTGGAGGTAGCGTGTATTTTTGCCTCTGAGGTTTCCTTTGTTTGGGTTTGTTTTTGTTGAGAACCTCTGCATATGTGGGTGTGTGTTGTGTAGTTGTGGGTGGTGTTTGAGTGTAATGATTGTGTTGACAATCTTCTCAGTGCTAAATATACTGGCTTGTGAGGAAGAGAGCATATACTCTGGGTTCTTTATGTAACTGCATCTCTCACAAATTGTATTCCTAGATGCTAGTAGAAGATGGTTGTTCATGGACATGAGGCAGTTGCTATACTGTCTCAGGATGCCCATATCAACCAGGCTGGCTGGAGAAACTGTAGGAAATTGTCCATCCATATTTGTCAGAATCTGAGGAAGAGAGGCAGGGAGAACTAAGTGGTAGGCCTAAAGCACAAGTGCTTAAACCAAAACTAAGAGGCTTAGAATAACACAATTTAAACTGGCTAAAACAAGCAGTAATAAATGCAGCAGAAAAGATGCAATTGAACACTTTAGAGAACAAGTAGCAGAAAAAAAACAAGATGAAGAATAGAGTAGGAGGAGGAAACACAAATACTGTAAAAGCAGCTGAATAAAGGTTTTTTTTTAGTAAAAGAGTAAGGAGGAACAGAAGATAATTCAAGGTTAAGAAACTAAGGGGGTTGGTCTTTCCAAATGTTCTCTCTGAATTAGGTAGAATGAGCCAATGAGAATGGACTGGGAGGAATGTCCCAGATCAGATTTACAGTAGAGGTGTGCAACTGCAAAGCCACCAAGTTTAAGAACAAGACAGCAATAGGGAGGCAGGGTGTTTTTTTTTACACAGTAGCTCATGGTACCACAATGCTGTAACAATAGCATGCATTTTGATATAACTGTTGCAAGTAACCCTGGTACTGGCCTGAGTTTTGCCTGAAAATGATTTTATATATGTGTCACTATCAGATAAAAAATAATAAGGACTTCCTTTTCATTTTTTTCTCTCCTTATATGACAGCCACACTTTAAAACTTTGTATCATCAGCTCAAAGGCATATTTCCTTCTAGGCCACCCTGTGATGTTTTTATATAAAAACAAACAGAATATTTTTTTTTCTGTTATTAAACTTTGTTGTGCTGTACTAAAAATTATACAGTTTTTAAAATCATGATTTAATTTACTGTTATAACCCTTAGCTAAGCAATGACAAAGCTCAACTGAATCAGGGAAAAATCCAGAAATAATCAGAGACAATCAGGGACACTTTGAAAATATTAGTACTATTAACTTGAGACAGCCACAGATTAAGATAATGTCAATTAATACACATTTTCTGAAGTAAAATAAGTCTATAACTAAAATTATTGCCATTATTTGTTAAGTGTAATTCACTACCTTCTCTCAAAAAAATCACCAGTTTTAGAAGGGATTAAGAGGGATGGAGTTAAAATCTGAGTCAAAATCAGAGATGTTCCTGAAAATCAGGGGCAGTTGAGAGATATTATTGCTTTGTTATTGAACAAATATTTATTTAAAATTAATTAGGAACCACTGAAAGGCCACTGAATTGGTCTGCCTGCATTTTAGGTGATACCACTTGCTAAAACCTGGAGACACTATGCTCATTGTAATCCCTTCAGATACATTTGTTTTGGCCTTCCAGCCACAAATGCTATTAGATTAATTTAGCAAAAGCTGAAAGAAAGACCCAGACAAGTTAGTTGTGTAATACCTTAAAACTCCTGTCGAGAAGGCCCATGGAATATATGCAAATTACCCTTTAAGGATATGCAATGTTTCAGCTACACGGCTTCTGAATGCCTATAACTTTTTTCCATTTTCCATTTTGAGTCTTTATGGGTACATTCAGCAAATGGTCTGAATGTACCCTTAAATATTTAAAAAGTGAAAAGTAAAGTATTACACAGTGAAGACTCTAGCTTGGCTGGTCTTTCTTGCCGTTTTTATTGAGCCATTTGTCTATGTGACCTTTTAACCTTTGGCTTGGCTATTAGATGAATTCGTCTTTAGTCTTTGCATTCCTACTATGATTCAATGTTACCTTGAGACCTTTGTCAAAATGGCCATTTAATAATCAGCAATCTTTCCTTTAAGAAGCGATTCTATGTTTTATTCTATTAGTAAGATTAAACAAATTGGTAGCATCCTATCCCTGATTTACTGATGGATTTATGAAACAAGTTTCATTTAATCCCTTCATTTCTTCATGTACCTTACTTTCCCCATGCTTTATTTAAGTTGTTAGCTAAACATATCAGTAATGTTACCTTTAGATCTCTAGGAATTTGCAGGGTAGCTCCAATCAAGCCCTATTGTATTGTGTATCTTTAGTCTGGCAGCTACTTGTGAACCATTCATTCTGAGAAAGGATTGCTTTATCTCCCTTTCTTTACTGTTTTTGTTTGCATTTTGATTGCACACATGAACAAGCAACACTTTGGCTTGCCAGTAGGTGATGTTTACATAAAATTATCTCTTGTTGGTAGGCTTCTGCAAAGCTGTGTGCTAAATGAGTAGCTCTCCGGCAGTGCATTAAATTCAATGACCAGCTCAGCTAACTAGAATGCAGCAGATCCAATACCATTTCACTTACTGTCAGTGATGGCATTCCGGTTGCTACAGTGACTCAGACTTCAAAATGAGGAGCTGCCTATAATGATATAGATCTGCCACTTTCTTTTTGAAGTTCCACTAAATGTAGCCCGTTAGTTATCATGAGTGTCTTACTGCTGCACATTGATTACTAAAAATGAAGTGTGTTTTGCAGTCTGGACTGCTGAGCTGATAGAAAATAACATACAGATACAACTCCATCCACTCACTACAGCTAACCATCACCCAGTACTGTACGTGTTTTGGAGCCAACCGCTGTTTTATAATAAAATGTAATCCAGTTTGTCCCTTAAAGTTCCAGAAATGATAGAAAATAAAAGCAGCCATGTCCACCCATTTCAGCTCTCTACTCTACCCAGTCCCCTCCACTGAAACTGAAGCAGCTGCTGAAAGTGCATAATTGTCAACTATATCGAGATTTCAGCTGACATTCCAACAACAACAACAACAATAATCAGCTTCCCAACCACTAACTGAATCCCCCAATGCCATCAATATATTATATATCAATATACAGGTACATTTCAAGATAGCATAATAGTATGTTACTGCTCTAGATGGTTCACTTTTATTTGTTTTCTCCCAAATAGTCTATTGTCAAGTCTACAAATCCTTCTGTCCCTTCCACAGGAGACCTGCAACCATAGCAGTGAAGCACACATATCTGAAGCTCAGTGTTCTTCTTTCCTGTAGGAGAGACCCTTCTGGCTCTTAGACCAAATTACTGACGAATGTATGATTTTCTTTTTTTATTATTTTTTATGGGAATTTGAGCAGGTGATCCTAACTTCATCATTTTTAAACATTTAAATCCAGATTTTTAGTAAATGTGATATCTGTGGGATGCTGCCTTGTAAACTATATCACTTTTAATGTGCTGCTTTTTTAAATGTTCATTTTACATAGCAAATGAAATAACACATCACACCTCATTAAACAGATTCTTAAGACAAGCATTTTGCAATCACCTTAACATATTTGCAACTGACAAAGTTATGACTTTCCATATGATTTGGCAAACATTTCATCATAACTTTACTAAAGTTCTATGTTTTATATAATTTTTTGCAAAATGTGTCCTATGGAACTTGTGTTGCCAGTACATGTAGTACCCATTCACCTATCTTAGAAGGTGATTTAGGACAGGAATAAGACATTTGGCTTAATTACTACAAAACCACACTTGTCTTATGACACTTTATTTGTCTAACATTTCTTTTCAAAACTTTATAACAAATTAGCATTTTACACCAGGTTTGTAAAATACTATATAATGAGCTTTACTTTATGAATATTTGCAGTAATTTCCTCACTTTTATCCTCAAATATCAGTTCCAGTAGGAAACATCAATACACACAATGGGAAATCATATTTAAATTAAAACAAAACTGCACAGTGATACCACATTGCCATGATGTAAACCCATAATAAGATCCCTCTGGAAGTTCCTTCCAAAGCATTACTAAAATCCACATTTATGAGTCTTTATTTAATTTGACAAACATTTACTTATAACTTTTCTAAAGTTCAACATTTTATGCAAAATCTACGAACTGCTGTTTCTGGGATCTGAGAGGCATCATGATGTAAAATAGCCAATGACACTATTTTGGAAGTTTTACCATAATGTAGTAGAATCAGTAGTATAACTGCTAAAGATGTGATTCTTTGTTACTTTATTAGCCATATATTCTCAAATTTAAATAAATTCTACTTTTTATACATGAAAACAACTGTAGCATTCTGTTTCATGAACAACTGCACTGCCCTTGTTCAGATATTTCCCCAAAATAAAGTTTTACAAAAGACTCATAATTTCATATAGAAAACAATCACATTTTTAAGAAAAAATTACACAGTGACACTTCTGGCTTTACAAAGCTGACCCATACCATGAATATTCTGAATGCCTTGTCCAAAAATATTAGCAATGAGCCTACAAACAACTTGGCAAACATTTTATTGTAACTTTACAAAAGTTCAACATTTTTAGACTAAATTTGCAAAATACCATTTACAGGACCACACAAAACTCATAATGCAGACTTCTAACATGGGTATTCAGAAATGTTGTTTGAATAACTGCTAGAGTTACAGGTCTGCATTTGATTGTTTAATCATTTTTTTCCTAATTGCATAAAAATTTGACATTTTTTGACACATTTGTAAAATATCATCTATCATCATGATAAACTGTTTTCTATCCAAAAGATGATTTTGAGTAAGAAACATTATTTTACAAACCAACTGTGAAATCACCTTTTAAGATGAAACAGTGCCATAACTCTTCTGACATTATTATACACAGCTATAGAATAAGTTTTGTCTCAGAATATAACTAAATATCAGTGCTATGAGTTTGCATTTAATTAAGGGAGCATTCCTCATAGCTTTACTAAGCTTCAACATTTTACACCATATTTACAAAATTCTGTTCTTGAAACCTTACATGGTTTATCTGCTTTTAATCATATCACAATAGAATGAGTTACACTTCAAAGAAAAAAAGAAAGAAAAAAATCTTTCAGCAGGGGAGCCTGCCTCCTCCAAACGCATGTGGGAAACTGAGCTTCTCACATTGTCCTTACATATATATATATATATATATATATATATATATATATATATATTTATATATATATATATATATATGAGTTTCATGGTCACACAGCAGTAGGGAAAAATGAAAATCCCACTACAGTGCACCACGAGGTTACACAGTACAAGTCATTGTGGTTATAAAAATGTACTTAAATAAAATAAGAGAAAAGCTGCTCACATAAACTATACTCATTAGGGTATAGGATAATCAACATTGGTTACCTCATAAACACTTTCTTTTTATATCCTCACACCTTCAAGTATGTAATATGCTTGCTGCCAGTTGTCTTCATCTCACACCTCCTAATTTCATTATCCAACACAACAGTTCATAATTAGGGCCATTTTTCAGGCTCCTGAATTCTTTTTCATTGCTTGCTGTCCAGAATAATCTCACATCATACACCTTTGTCATCATTGCTTGTTGTCTGATATCCTGACATCTCCTGAATTCATGTTCAGTGTTCAATATCTGGGGGGGACTCTTTCTTTCCAATCACTCCAGCTTCAGAAGTGATGCTCATCTTCATCCTTTAAATGGTACACAGAGATGGTGCATGACACCTTCAGAAGTGATGCTCATCTTCATCCTTTAAATGGTGCACAGAGATGGTGCATGACACCTTCAGAAGTGATGCTCATCTTCATCCTTTAAATGGTACACAAAGATGGTGCATGACAGCTTCAGAAGTGATGCTCATCTTCATCCTTTAAATGGTGCACAGAGATGGTGCATGACAGCTTCAGAAGTGATGCTCATCTTCATCCTTTAAATGGTGCACAGAGATGGTGCATGACAGCTTCAGAAGTGATGCTCATCTTCATCCTTTAAATGGTGCACAGAGATGGTGCATGACAGCTTCAGAAGTGATGCTTATCTTCATCCTTTAAATGGTGCACAGAGATGGTGCATGACACCTTCAGAAGTGATGCTCATCTTCATCCTTTAAATGGTACACAAAGATGGTGCATGACACCTTCAGAAGTGATGCTCATCTTCATCCTTTAAATGGTGCACAGAGATGGTGCATGACACCTTCAGAAGTGATGCTCATCTTCATCCTTTAAATGGTGCACAGAGATGGTGCATGACACCTTCAGAAGTGATGCTCATCTTCATCCTTTAAATGGTGCACAGAGATGGTGCATGACAGCTTCAGAAGTGATGCTCATCTTTATCCTTTAAATGGTGCACAGAGATGGTGCATGACACCTTCAGAAGTGATGCTCATCTTCATCCTTTAAATGGTACACAAAGATGGTGCATGACACCTTCAGAAGTGATGCTTATCTTCATCCTTTAAATGGTGCACAGAGATGGTGCATGACAGCTTCAGAAGTGATGCTCATCTTCATCCTTTAAATGGTGCACAGAGATGGTGCATGACACCTTCAGAAGTGATGCTCATCTTCATCCTTTAAATGGTGCACAAAGATGGTGCATGACACCTTCAGAAGTGATGCTCATCTTCATCCTTTAAATGGTGCACAAAGATGGTGCATGACACCTTCAGAAGTGATGCTCATCTTCATCCTTTAAATGGTGCATGACAGCTTCAGAAGTGATGCTCATCTTCATCCTTTAAATGGTGCACAGAGATGGTGCATGACAGCTGCAGAAGTGATGCTCATCTTCATCCTTTAAATGGTGCACAGAGATGGTGCATGACAGCTTCAGAAGTGATGCTCATCTTCATCCTTTAAATGGTGCACAGAGATGGTGCATGGCAGCTTCAGGGCACATGTTTGTTTCTTCCTTGCCTCTAGTAATTGTCTCCCATCTTTCTTGTGCTTACTCTGTCCATATGGGTTTCTTTTTTACTATGGTTTCCTTCCACCTCCTAAATTTCATTAAATTAACTGTACACAGAGCCTTTTAGGCTTTGCCTTTGCCCTTGCTGCCTGGATCATGCCTGTGAATGGCTTACAAGATCAGTCCACCTGCTCACATATCAAATGATTAACTGTATAAATGCTAGTGCAAAAGTCATGTGAGTTAAAACGGTTTTGGAGATAGACTCCATGTCACCTTATTATCGACAAATATTGTAGTGATGTAGCACAAAACCAATGCAAGGCAGACATATTCTGTGGTGGTGCTAGTTAGCATTTGTTATAAGTATGACTATTTGTTAACTGGTATATGTGTTTCAGATCTAACATTTGCTTTTATGACAGACTAATAAAGTATTACATGCTATTGTTAGAAAAAAAGCAAATGAGACTAATGCACAAAAAGTCTGTTGAATCAAGCATAAAGTCATAATTTCTGAATGGCAATTAGCTCTTTGTATAATTATAAACAAGTCCATATAATGTACTGCACGAAATGTGGGAGTAAAATTTTCATGGGTTACATGGATGACATCTTAGTTCCACTTAGCATAGCTGGCTTTATATTTTAAATAATGGCAACTATGCTATGGGACAAAATTTGCACGTTATGTGATGACACACCCTAATATTTATTTGTACTACTGTAGAACAGGTACAAGTACCATACTCTGATTTAGTGCACGTTTTACATTTTATTTCCATATGGTTTGTATTAAATGCTTAATGCTTATTGCTAATGATTTTGAATTAGCATTGAAATATTTTTCCTGTTTTCTTTGCTTTTTGTTGGTTTTTTTCATTCTTTTTGGCTTTGGAATGGATTTGTACATTTGTTACAAATAAACCAAAACAAGTAGCAAAACTGCAGCACTTCTTCATTTGATCACTGATCATTGTAACATATATGAACCATTTACATGACAGAATGACCCGCTCATTGTACACTAGAAATAATTTATACTATCACCCATCCACCTTTGATATTGCTGGAAATGATTACGAATGGAAGCAAAGAGACGACACTGACAAATGTGATGTTTTTCTGTAATAAAACATTGTGTTGACATCATGCTTCTTAAACTTTATAAAATCATATTCTTGTTTCTGTTATATAGCTCCTTTTCTGACTGTTGCCCCTTGATATTCCTATTTGATGCCCTACTTGGCCTGAGGAAGGGTGGTGAGATACTAAGACTCTTACTGATTATCTGCAGGTGCAGAGGTTTTAACTAACTTTGGAGAAAAGCATGAATATGCAGTGACATCCAGAGGTAGCCAATACACATTCTCCTAATTCCATAGCACAATTATACCCATTGGTGTTAGAACTAGTGTACACACTGCATACTGCTGGGAATTATACCCAATTGGTGTTAGAACTAGTGTACACACTGCATACTGCTGGGAATTATACCCATTGGTGTTAGAACTACTGTACATACTGCATACTGCTGGGAATTATACCCATTGGTGTTAGAACTAGTGTACACACTGCATACTGCTGGGAATTATACCCATTGGTGTTAGAACTACTGTACATACTGCATACTGCTGGGAATTATACCCATTGGTGTTAGAACTAGTGTACACACTGCATACTGCTGTGAGCAAGCTTTCCATCAGCTCTCACTAGGAGGCAGCTTTATATTGGCTAAGGCCATATTTTCCATCCAGTATGGGAGAGCTGCACACAGCTGTGCCATCTAACCCAACCAGCTAACCCCTCTCATGCCTAGGCCACTTCTTAAAGACAGGGTTCAAGCAGAACATTCAGGAACAAAGCCTGACCGGCAGCAGGCTGTGGAGCACTTGCACTTATTAAATGTAATATTTCTGTCTTCTGTGTCTTGACAAATACTGAGCTGTTGTTTTCATTCAGCATTTTAATGTTTCACAGCCTGCTCTTCCGTAAATATTTTATATCTTAACTATTTTATCAATCTTTTCATTCATTTGCTCCATTACTATTCTAATTTCATTTCCCATTTCCTTATGTTTTAACTGGTATAATTCTCAGTGTCATTTCCTTTCTGAGTCCTTATATATTTTGAGTTCTATACCTTTATCTCCAACTTTTGCTGTCACATCCTTTCAGATACATAAACATGTTTTTCTTTCTTTTTGCTTTGCTTCAGTTTGGTGACAGTTTCGATGTTTCCTGTTGTACTTCTGCTCCAGCTTCCTGTCTGTTATAGTATTTCTAAGGAATGTTCCCATTCATCAGTGTCACACTTCACAAGGCAGTGCCCTTACTTTTGTTTAGCCTTGTTTTTTTTTTGTGAACTGCAGAGTGTGATAGTCATTTGTTTTCAAAGAGATACTCATTTCCAGCTCCAGTATCTTCTTTCCATCTCCATGTGAAAATCCAGCTCTAAAATTGCTTCCTCTTGCGTGGATTCTAATACTAGCTAATGAGAAATTTCCATTATTCAGCTTATCTTTACTAATGATTTGCTCTGTTATTGTGTCATTAATCTAAACTGGATGTGTTCACTGCATTGCCTTTGCCACTTTTGCCTGCATCATGACCAAAAAGGTTCCTAGAACCAGCTTACTTACCCAGTTAACAAAGAAAGAAAAAGCAGACTAAACAACCAATGAATTAACTCTAATTAATTGTTTGTTGTGAATCCTCTGGCCTATCAGCAACACCATCTACCTTTTTTTTCAGCACTTGCCATCTATAATTTTCCTGTCCTCTTACTTGTATTGAAATAAAGGTATTTATATATGATACCTCTTCCTTCATTGAAGAAGTTGTGCATTAGGCCCGGCAAGCCAGCATGTAAAAGTCTACTGCCAATCATTAGAGGACTGGAGTTCCGCTGTGGCGACCCCTAACCGGGAAAAGCCAAAAGACAGTTGTTATATATGATACCTCTACTGACCATAGTATAATTTTCTGTTAGCAAGGTGAGCAACACTTCTTTGTCTGATTTGTGTTTATTCCTTTGCATTGTATTGTTGAACCTGTCTCTTGCAGTGAGAATTATTGTTCTTTCTTTTCTTCTTCTTTTTTTCTGATTAGTTGCACAGATTTTTGTGCTAACATCTCATTCATGTTTCAAAGTTTACCACATTTCACTGTTTGCTTCAGTAGCACTTATATTATACAGGCACGTGCTACACTAATATCCCACAACTATAAGACCAGATTTCTCGTGTGAGACTTTTCCACCCATGCCTCACATTAAATACAGCAAATCCAAGGTCACAGTGTCTTGGGCCAAAAGTCAGGATGGTGTAATTGCATTAGTAAGCCACAAACCCGTGGCATCCTCTTTTCATCAAAGCCACCAGTTCTCTTAGCTTGTTATCTAGGCTTTAGCAGTGGCATGCATTAGCTATATATATTCACCACCTTATGCCTTGTCGCCACATCCCACTGCAATTGACTTTTCCTCCATGAGATTATATATGCATATTTTGCCTACAATAAAATGTAACTTTCATAAGAACAGTATGATTTCTTTTAGTTAATTCATCCAAACATCCAAATACTAAACCTAGCAGAAACTATTTTTTTTTCAACTAATATATGTAAGTTTATTTATTATATGTTAACTTCAGTGCAGGGCACAAGGACCAGGGTAAATATAATTTCTCAAGAAAATCTAACAATGACATAAAATACGCAAACTCCACACATCTAGTAACCAGAGTTCAGGTCTGAGCTCTGCATCCTGGACCTGGAGCTACAAGGCAGACATTTTGTTTCTAATCTGCCAAAGTTACAAGAGCGAGGCAAGGTTCTAATCTTCTCTTCTACTTAAGGAATATACATTTTGTTAAATCACAACAGGTGTTGTCAGTGAACAAGAAACTGGGGCAGACTAAAGTAGTTAATTCTATCAAATAAAATGTCTCCTTTAAGAAATTTCTATCCTATTGTAGAAACTGTTGCCTTTTCAGGTTTTCACATGAACATTCCAATATTTTAGACTTTGTACATTCAAAAGAAAAAAATGTAACTCATCTAAACAGTATATAAATCATATATGTAGAAGAAACTTTAACTTCTGAGTTTCCCATGTGAAAAGCGTTACTTAATACAAAGTAAACTCCTGCATTTTTCTGCTACACAAATCTGATATAATAAAATTCTGATTTTTCTGTATTTGTTATTTTACATACAACTATGCTTTTGCTGTAGCAGAGCTTAGATTCAGAAGGGGTATATGTTGCATGGCTGCTTTCCACACCCAGCATGCTCTATGATCTAGGCACTCTGGTGTTCACCAGGTCCTCTGTGTAATAATTGCAGAAGAATGTTTAAAATCCCTCTGACAGGGCTGCACTTGTATAAATGAACATTAGGCTAAACTTGTATTGTATGCCACCCTATACTGTGTGTGGTAACGGTGCCCAAATACCCAGTGCCAGCCACCTTAGAGATGACTGCAAAATTAGACTTCCTTATTAATTCCATTGTCCCCTGGCCCTTAGACTATATCTTCAAAGACCATTTCTGAAGTTCTAGTTGGGTTCTACTTATCCCTTATCCCTCATTATGCAGATTCTTCTAAAACCTTATATCTAAAAGGACAATTTTTACTGGTCGTGATTTCATATTGGTTAATGTGCCAGTTCAGCTTCATAAAGAAAATGGTAAAACATCATAGTCACCTGACTCAGAACAATACCTTTGCTTGTCAATCTAACTTTAATACAGCTGAGACCCATTTACAAGCCTGCCAGTCTTAATACTTCCACCAGCAAAGTCAAGCAAAATGATGGATACAAAAGTGCATATGTATGTGTCACGCACATACCTATTCAGAAGTCAGCTAGTGAGTGGCCATGGCTGTCAAGGGCTGAATGTACCAGCTGCTGGTTTGCCGGGCAAGAGTGGTAACACAGACCAACAAACACCAAAGTTTCTACTTTTTCACTAGGGTCAGTAAGACAGGAGCTAAATAAAGATCTTACACATTAAGGTGCTTCATTTTGTCCACAAAAGGGGATCAGGGAGGGCTTACATTCACTGAGATAACAAATTACAAAGGATATTAACTATTGATATGTACTACTATGATGAAACAGTAGACAGAGGAATGGTTATCCCTTTCAGAGAATCATGGAGTGGAAGAGAGTAGTCATTATATTTTTAACATATTTTATTGCTTTTCTCAGCATCATATATAATGCAGTTTTTAATACCATTCTTATAAATAAGACTGTTTCATTAATCTTTTTTTTTTCCTGATTCTGGGACATCAGTAAAGCACAGCTGGTATATTTTTATTTATTTATCCTTTGTTGACCAGGTTAGTCCCACTAGGCTAGTATCCTCTTTTCAGTGGTATTTATACTACTAGGAGAAATGTGGCCCGTGGTATCATGGAACTTTCCCTAGTCTTTTCTCTTTGCAGTTACGAGATAGGGCCAGCGGCCTGCTGCAGCAGCAAGGAAGCGGTCTAAAAAGCAACAGCATGGAGGAAGGGAGAAAAGCTATGGGGAGCTTGGAGGCAGAAAATGGGAATTTGGAGAAAATTTGTTTGATATGGAGAAGCAGAATGCAGATGAAGATTCTTGTGTGGTGAATGATAACAAATGAGCAGCATTTAGCTGTCTTAATGCATAATGAAGCAAGAGAGTTCATTGGAGTGGTGCAGATAACAGAAGTGGTATCAGGCGGGCTTTCGGATGATTTTCTATTGAAAATAATCAAGCAGGATGATCCAGGTGACAGTTCTACTGTTTCATGGTGTGAGATGACAGATAACCTTTTCGGAAGTGCTGAAGATGGTAATGTGGAGCTGGAACCAGGTGATGTGGTAACAGAGAATGCAGCAGTAAAAACTTATGCAGCAGGAACAGAAAGTATAAGGGGAAAGCAGCAACAAACTGTAAGTAAAACTGCTTTTAAAAAGAAAGAGAAGAGCAACTGTGAGAATAAGAACAAAAGTGAGACTGCAGTAGACAGATATTATGTATGGGACGCTTTGGTAACTGTTCAGGGAATTAAAGCTGAAGAAATTCAGTGTTTTATACACATTGGGACAGAGGCGTTCTGCGACTTAACATTTGAATCTGAGTTGCTATTATCCATGGAACAAATACTTGTTTTCTGGTAGTAAGTGTTAAAAATACCTTACAGTTTAGAACTGATTCACTGGAAGATGACGTTAAAATGCATGCAGTGGTTAAGTGTGAAACTGTTACTAACACTGTGAAGGTTACAGAAAGGGGAAACTTATGGACTGGAGAGTGGAGAATGGAAGCTGCTTTGAAATGTGAAAAAAAAAAAAACACAAGAATGTGGGGAATGTTCTCATTTAATTATTGACTGTGACCAGATGCAATATAACCAGTGTGGGGAGAAAAGATAAACAGCAAAGTGTGCCGCTGAATGCAGACTGTACCAAATAAGGAACACTTTTATATGGGCTGTGAGAGAAAACAGTAAGTAACGAAAAAGAAGGGGAAAGGGAAGAAAACATACTCGAGGAAGGATGACAAGAGTTCATGCAAGAGGGTGAAGAAGAACCTGTAGAAGAAGAAAAAATATGTTGGGGAGAAAGGAGGAGAGAGTTTGTATGCAGGAAGACATGTCAGAAAAGAGACTGACACAAAGGATTCTTTTTAAGTTCTAGCCAGTGAAAAATCTGATTCTGCTAATCATGGATTATTTGTACATAAACCCAAGAAAATATTCAATAGGAAAAAAGAGCAAAAATAAGGAAATTAAAATTTAAAACTATTTCCCCGAAACTAAAAAAGAAGGAAAAGCAACAATCTCAGAGCACTTTCAGTAAATGTGAACATTATTAACAATGTAAGAAGGATATGGATATCTGTATGGTGTGCTAAATGTGATGTCAATGTTATTATGTTATATGATGTAAGATTTCTGACATGTGAAGACTGCAGACAGAAATAAAATAAGGGGTAGAAATATAATATGGCACTTAGGAAGCAAATGTTGTTCTGCAGTATGTGCTGTGTAAAGAAACTGTGAAAATGTTGTTCTGCAGTATGTGCTGTGTAAAGAAACTGTGAAAATGTTGTTCTGCAGTATGTGCTGTGTAAAGAAACTGAAAATGTTGTTCTGCAGTATGTGCTGTGTAAAGAAACTGTGAAAATGTTGTTCTGCAGTATGCGCTGTGTAAAGAAACTGAAAATGTTGTTCTGCAGTATGTGCTGTGTAAAGAAACTGTGAAAATGTTGTTCTGCAGTATGTGCTGTGTAAAGAAACTGTGAAAATGTTGTTCTGCAGTATGTGCTGTGTAAAGAAACTGAAAATGTTGTTCTGCAGTATGTGCTGTGTAAAGAAACTGTGAAAATGTGGTTCTGCAGTATGTGCTGTGTAAAGAAACTGTGAAAATGTTGTTCTGCAGTATGTGCCGTGTAAAGAAACTGTGAAAATGTTGTTCTGCAGTATGTGCCGTGTAAAGAAACTGTGAAAATGTTGTTCTGCAGTATGTGCCGTGTAAAGAAACTGTGAAAATGTTGTTCTGCAGTATGTGCCGTGTAAAGAAACTGTGAAAATGTTGTTCTGCAGTATGTGCCGTGTAAAGAAACTGTGAAAATGTTGTTCTGCAGTATGTGCCGTGTAAAGAAACTGTGAAAATGTTGTTCTGCAGTATGTGCCGTGTAAAGAAACTGTGAAAATGTTGTTCTGCAGTATGTGCCGTGTAAAGAAACTGTGAAAATGTTGTTCTGCAGTATGTGCTGTGTAAAGAAACTGTGAAAATGTTGTTCTGCAGTATGTGCTGTGTAAAGAAACTGTGAAAATGTTGTTCTGCAGTATGCACTGTGTAAAGAAACTGTGAAAATGTTGTTCTGCAGTATGCACTGTGTAAAGAAACTGTGAAAATGTTGTTCTGCAGTATGCACTGTGTAAAGAAACTGTGAAAATGTTGTTCTGCAGTATGTGCCGTGTAAAGAAACTGTGAAAATGTTGTTCTGCAGTATGTGCCGTGTAAAGAAACTGTGAAAATATTGTTCTGCAGTATGTGCTGTGTAAAGAAACTGTGAAAATGTTGTTCTTCAGTATGCACTGTGTAAAGAAACTGTGAAAATGTTGTTCTGCAGTATGCACTGTGTAAAGAAACTGTGAAAATGTTGTTCTGCAGTATGCACTGTGTAAAGAAACTGTGAAAATGTTGTTCTGCAGTATGTGCTGTGTAAAGAAACTGTGAAAATGTTGTTCTGCAGTATGCGCTGTGTAAAGAAACTATGAAAATGTTGTTCTGCAGTATGCACTGTGTAAAGAAACTGTGAAAATGTTGTTCTGCAGTATGCGCCATGTAAAGAAACTGTGAAAATGTTGTTCTGCAGTATGTGCTATGTAAAGAAACTGTGAAAATGTTGTTCTGCAGTATGCGCCATGTAAAGAAACTGTGAAAATGTTGTTCTGCAGTATGTGCCGTGTAAAGAAACTGTGAAAATAGTAGCTCTAGTGCTGGTAATGATGGGAAGAGTGACTGTTTTGGAGGAGAGGTGGAGAGAAGATGTTTATACAATTACAGTATTATGTGCGTATACAACTAGCAAGGAAAGAGAGAATATGTTTCAGCAAATATTAGACTATGTAGTGGTTAACCTGAAAATTGTAATTGCAGGCGGTTTGTGATTTAAGGGGCAGACATAAAATGAAAGGGCAAGATGTAAATAAAAAAAATGCGGGAAGTGATAAAATGTGGTAAGTTTGCTAGTTGGAAAAAAAGTCAATAGACTCATGGAAGCAGATATTTGAATTTGAAATTGATTACTTTGTATTATCCGAAGGCTTGGGGGCAGCAGATGGTGAGATAGTTGGGGTCTATATTAGATGATCGAACTTTCAAAAGTTTGACTGTCATATGGTCGACAACATATGATTGAATTTTTGAAAGTTTGTACATTTTAACGGAGATCTCCATACAACGTGAAATGGGAAGATTTCCCTTTCTTGCACTGTAGTGCAATGTCGGCGTTGGTATATTTAAAGAGCGGGGGAGGCATGGGGGCACAACCCCCCATGTGGGAGGTGCAGGTAGGCTTGCCCCCCTGCTTAAAACTTTCAGGTAGGTTATTTGTGTAGTTTATTTTTTTTTATTATTTATTCAAACTTTTAAAAGTTCGATCATATTGTGTCGACCATATGACAGTCGAACTTTTAAATGTTCTATTATCTAATATAGACCCTACAGTTGTGATGTTTTTTTTTCAGACCTTTTAGCAATAGGGATGGAGGTGATGGAAGAAAGGGAGTATATTAAAATAGGAAAGGGAATAAAAATAATAAATGAGAAATTATGAGGTGGAATTGGAGAGTGCAGTTATGGTAGGATCATATAACCATGATGGACTTCCATGAAAACTGGTCTTAGTGGCAGACTGAATTTATAAAAGAAATATAGAAAATGTTTCTTATTGGCAGGATGATGTACAAAAGGAAGTGTAAGTGAAATATGGGAAAATTTACAGGAATGTGTTAGTGAAGTTATAGAATAATACAAGAAACTATTATGGTATAGAAAAGTAAATATATAAAATAAGTCAAGAAAAATTAAGGGCATTAATATTTAGGAAGAGATATTGTTTAAAAGGTAGAAGGGATGAGGTGTCTGCATATCTGAGTAAAATAATAAAGGAGGATATCAGTGTAATAAAAGAAGAGAAAAGCGTAAAATAAGAAGTAAAAATGAGCAATAGCAAATTGTATTGTAGTACAGTATGTAGAAAATATGTATAAAAGTATAAGGATGGAAAATAAGACTGAATGGAAAGTAAAGAAATTTCCAGAACAAGTTAAGGAACAATTTGAAAAATAAATTACTGTTAGTGAACTGGATTAACTACCTAAGAAAGTAAATGTTTATTCAATATCAGGCCCAGATGGTATACAGCATGGAATGTACAAGAAATTAATGGAATGGCAAACAGGGTATTTTGTAAATGTACTGAATGAACGGCTGAAGGAAGGTTTTCTTTATGAAGAGTTATGTAGTAGGATATAAAAAGTTATATGGAAGAAGGTTGAGAAGAATGAAATAAAAAATTGGAGACCCCTCAAAATAAATAACATAGATTATAATTTTATGGGAATAATAGGAGGATAGAAGGAAGGATGAAGAATATTATGAAATAAAGAAAGTATGTATGGTATAAAATACAATGGATGTCAAGAATCATTATTGGTCGTGAGAGAAATTGTGTATGATGTTATAAGTAAAAGGGAGGATATGAAACTTATGGTAGGTGATACTGTTAAGGCATTTGATACTGTGGTCCATGATGCATTGTGAAATGTTATGGAGAAGTATGGAATAGGTAGCAGAATTAGGAGAATATGTATGACAGCATATTAGAATAATATGGTGAGAATGTTAGTGCAAAGGTGGATGCATAAAGAAATATGCATGAAGTGTGGTATAAGACAAGGATATGTCATATGCAGAATATTGTTTGCCCTGGTGATGAGTGTGATACTGAGTGAAGTAGCTTATAAAATAAAAGATGCTAAATACACAAAACAAAAGGAAGTGGTGATACTGCTTATTTTGACATACACATATGATATATTTGTAGCTGCTAAGAAGGAAATATGAATGGGGGGAAGTGTTGTTTTGTCTGAATGAATGATTTAAGGAAATGGGAATTATGTCAAATGAAGATAAAAGTACAGGTTTGGGTAATGTGGTAAAAACTGAGGATGTGTGTATTTCAATGAATGAAGTGTCTGTGCTAGGAATGAAATTTTGGAAACATGATGTAGTTATGATGCAGTGTGAAGGGTTGATGCAAGAAATGAAAGAAATATGTCTCATGTGGAGGACATATAGATTAGAGTTCAGGAAAAAGGTTTATCTGGTAACTGTAGGATTAATGGGAAAATAGTTGTTGTGTCTTTCGACTTTTCCCAGTTAGGGGTCGCCACAGCGGAACTCCAGTCTGCTAATGATTGGCAGTAGATTTTTACGTGCCGAGTTGCCGGCCCTGACGCACAACCTTCAACGAAGGTACGCCCATTCACGCATTTCTCCACACAGAAGACGCTCTACCTGAGAATCGAACATGACAACGTGTATATGTGAAATTTTTATATGATTCCAGTAAAATAGGAAAAAGACATTGTGCAATTGGTTGTTTTCTTTCATATGGGATTCAATAGTAAACTCAGGAAAATATGTGTGTTGTATATGAGTGAAGATGAAAAGGGATTGGAGTTACTAAATCCAGCTGTGTATTCTGATTTTTTAAACTTGTATAGAGTGTTAAAGTAGATACAGGAAAAGAATGAGAATTAAATAGTGAGAATGTTAAAAGAATTAAAAATTCTGGGAAATAATGAGAATATGAAAAATACAAAAAATATGAGAATGAAGAAAGAAAAATTATCAAGAAAAATATTGAGAATATTTGAATAAAAATGAAAAAAATCTGGCAAATAATGAGAATAAGAAAAAGAGAAAAAGAATATGAGAATGAAGACATTAAAAATTATCAAGAAAAATACTAACATGGAAAATAAAAATCGGTGATATAGAGAAAGATGGGAGGATGTAATATAATAATGTGATGAAACAATATTATTTTGTAACTCCATGGGGAATTTTACCATAAAAAGTGATTAAAGTCATTAAAATAAAGAAAAAGTAGTGTACCAAGATAATAGAGTGCCAGGATTTTCTATATATACTGGAAATAAATAAGTTACCAGTAAAGGGGAATACGCCACAGAAAAAGAAGATGAAAGAGTGTGTTTATTTTACAGGCAGAAAAAGACAAAATAGCTCATTTTTTGAAATGTAAAAGAGTTGTGAAACACTGGAAAAAGTTGCGTGAAATTTTTTTTTTGAGAATATTAATGAAACAAACAATATAGATATTAATATGATTATGTATGGGTATTATAGGAAGATTAAGAAAGAATGTTTGGGAAGGGTATAAAAGAATTTATTTTTGCCTTCCTTACTATCTATCTAGCAGCTTGTTTAAAAAATAGACAGCTTTGTTATATGTTTGAAATTGATCTAACCTTTGTGGACTACACTGAATAACAGCCACTGTTGTTCCTTTATTACTTTGTCTGAAATTATTTTGAAACTGAATTTTTTCTAACCACTGTGGAATACACTCAACCAGAGCTACTGCTGTCCTTTTCTTCCATTTTTTCCTTGGACTGTTAGTTGAATTTGGGAAATATTAATCTGTGGCCAAAATAAAACCAAAGATTGCTGGATCATAAACTTGTTTTAATTAATTTTCTTCCTGCAATACTTCTTTCTATGTATAATCAGATCCTTTAAGTCAAATATTTTAATTTGTTCATTCTTGAAAGATTGCGGTTGATACTTCACTTTATTAGTGAAAGATATCCTGACAGTGTTGCTTGCAGCTGATACCTTATTTAATTTGTGAAAGGTATCTGTATAGCATTGGGATAATTGCTGGCATAGGCCCTTTAGGAGAAAGACTGGTTCACTGGGTGAATGTCCAGTAACTGAGATATTGGTAACAGCTTAGTAATATGATGGTTGCAGCATGTATCATGAATACAGAAAAGAGGCACTGTCACTGGAGATATATCAGTAGCTCTATTCTTCCGCCTGGAAACATTGTGAGAGTATGTGTCTTTGAAAGTAGTTTGGTTGAGTCTCAAGTAACTTTTGTAGGACTGAACTAGAAGGTACTGGGTAAAGGTTAAGGTGGGTGAAATCTTGGGGTGCCAGTGATTATAACCCTATTCTGTAGTTGACAGTGTTAAGTAGGTACCAGACTTAAAATCATTACAATAGTGAATGTTACTTTAAGGCTGATATTCATAGTCATTACACAGACATGTTATGGGTATATGTGCTTTCTATAAATTAGTGTAGCCAGGCCAAAATTTGGGTCTACATCAGAAGAGCAAACACTTAAAATAGTGAACGCTCTTCTGTCGAACTGAAAAACATGAAAGCTGACAATGTCGAATGCACAGATCAGCAAATTTTTTCCAAGGGAAATAATTCGCTGATCCAAAAAAAAAAATAAAAAATAAAATGTACAAACAAAATAAAGTGGGGGACTTAAACCCCCACACCCTCCAACTTAAATATACCAACTCCGAGATCGCACCACAGTGGAGAAAACAGCAAATTCCATAGAATGGCCCAGCGATTTTTTTCCCAGGGAAAAAAATCACTGTTTCATGCCTTCGACATTGTCAGCTTTCATTGTTTTCAGTAAGGCAGAAGGGCGTTCGCTATTTTAAGCGTTCGATCTTCTGATAGGAACCCCCACAATTCAGAGGCCATTTACATTAATGCATGATGGCTACAAATAAGCTAAAGTAAATGAACTCATAATGAGATGTGAATGAGAAGTTATTTAAGGCATCAGATGTTAATGAAATATTCTTTCACCCATTTGTAATTCATAATCAAATTTTTATGCCGCGAGCAGATTCATTATAAAATATGGAGTTGCACCTATTCTACCTACTTAACAATCCATGTAAATGCTTGTTGACCCTATAAAAATGATTTCAGTTGTCCTTTTCTTCTCTGCCACAGCATCCCCAACACACACACACACACACACACACACACACACACACACACACACACACACACACACACACACACACACACACAATCACTCAAACAACACAACAATGAAATCATGCCTGCCATCCTCAAAAAAAAAAAAGTTATGAGACACAACCTCCATAATGATATTCTCTAGCAGAGTCCAGCCAAGTAAAGGTGTGTTGAAGTAATGTTTGCACTAATATGAATACATTCACAATAGTACAATAGTACAGAAAACAGCTTGTTAACAAATCTGCCCTTTATTTAGCTCATAACTCTTTCTTACAATCATAGTAATCATTCTTATTCATCAGTGATGCATGAATCTCCCAGTGTAGACACATACTGAGCCAATGAAACATCCTTGCCACATCAGTACTTCTGAATTAAATCAGTACATTTCTACCAAGTATACACCATCGCTAAAAGACACCAAAGTAAAGGATTTCTCACTGAGCATTAATTATTTCCACTGCTGCTTTAATGATTTTCTGTTTAAAAATGACATCTTACAGTATGCACCAAATAAGCCTTTGTAATATGCCTATCATATGAATAACATAAAAGTGAAATCAATGATCATAATTCATTTTGGACTACTCAAATTAATTTAAAATATTTAAACTTTTTCTTACTTTAAATAATTCACAGTTTCCATAACTAATTTGCCACCTAGCTTACGAAATCCCAAGGTAATATGTAGATGTTAAACTTACTCACATAAGTTAATTGACAGGATTAGAAGTTCATAGTTCTTTACGTGTTTTGTATGCAAACAAGGCCTTCTTACATTTATCTTTATGAATCCTAGTAACATGTAAATGAGTATGTCACTTTATGCATATAATTAATCTCCCTGCTTCTCTTCACATAATTCCTATCTTCAGGTACTTATGCAATTAGTCAGAGAAAAGAGGAATACATTAACAGATTTTATTCTGAGATGACACAACTTCTGAGATACCATATTTGTAGATCAGGAGTTCTGAGGCAAAGCCCCCAACTGAGGCCTACATAATTATGCAAAAAATATTTTTAAGCATTGACCGTGGCAGTCAGCAGGAAGAGGGTCATAGAGTCACAGGAGGTTACTAGGCTAATGGCCCTAGAGCCTTTTTAAGCCTAGCCATTCATGCCCAAATTTTCACAATAATTAATACTCACTGGCTAGAACAGCTTTAGTATATGCCTGTGCCTTAGGGCATCTGCAAACTGCCCCATGTCCATAAGGACCACAGGCGACAAGTTAGGGGTGAATTTGTGATTTCCCATCCATTCCAAACTGCATTTGAACAAGTTTAGGAAAGAGTTCTGTTTCACATGAATGGGAGTCTGCTCCAAAGAAGGGGTAATCTGTGAGACACATACCTGCCCCTCCAACATATTTTGTTTATGTCATGATGTGATGAGGTTTAGATCCGTAGATTGGGTAATGCCAGTGCTGTTTGTTTAATGAATGTGTAGAAGATTCATTAGGGCTGGATAACAGAACCCTTTGTAGGTTAGACATAGATTGCCACTCTGTAGTCCGTAGGAGACAGAGTACAGGCACAGGGCTTTCAGCTGGTCCTCATGAGACATATTACTTACATCCTGTATTCTTCTAGTCAGGAACCTCTGTGGCTGCTCCAGCTGTTGCAAATGTCCAGTCAGCTACATGCCGAAGGGTGCATTGTACTCAATTATTGGTCTAATGAGGGCTGAGTATAGTGGGATTATGATTGCCTTAGATCTGGGTGCCATGTCCTTGCTTATGTTTCACCGCATAGACGGACATGCTCACTACCATGGATGCATGGTGATTATACTTCAGGTTATTGTCAACCTGAATTTCCAAGTCCCTTATCATTGAGTCTACTCTTAGGGGAGTGTTATCAATGTTGTAATTTGTAGGGGTAGTCATTTTTCCAAAGGGTATAATTATGCATTTTTGTGCTGAGTTTTAGGCCATGGTTCTGGCACTGATTATTTGCCTATGTCAGACCTTCCTGGAGGATATCTGCATCTCTGGAGGAATTCAGTGACTGAACCCAGCTTGCAGTCATCAGCAAATATGGTCAGCCAAAGGTCCTCTATATCTGCTTTGACTTCAGAGATGTATATTCCAAACAAGAGAGGTCTCAGTACTGAGCCATGTGGGAAACCACTAGGAAAAGGCCTCTTGATAGAGTGGATTTCTCCACCCTAACCTCATGTGTCTTATCTCTGAGCCATTTGGCTATCCATGACGTGACACAGGGATTTATGCCTAAATCTGTGAGTTTGTTTACAATACCTGAGTGAGGTATTGTGTCAAATGCCTTTGCAACAGTCAAGGTAGGCAGTTTGTACTATTTTGCCCTGCCCATGGCTCTAATGACCTTCTCAAAGAAGTCCACCAAGTTTAGTAGGCATAACCTGTCCTTAATAAAGCCAAACTGGAATGGGCCCAGTCTTTGAAGATTTCCTATATCTTTGTTTATTATGTCCATGATAATTCTTTCGATTGCCATGCATACAAAACTTATCAAACTTATGGGCCTGTGGTTTCCCAGGTTTGCGGATGGTCCACCTTTGTATAGAGGGATGACCAAAGCAGTCCTATATTCCTTAGGGATGAAGCTTGTCTGGAAGCTGAAGTTGAATAGAGATTTTAGAGGGTATGAAAAGTTATGTTTCAAGCTATTTAGGAGGCATCCTAGGATATCATCAAGACCCACTGAGGCAGTGTTTTTAGCTCTGCAGAGTACAGTTAGTATCTGTTCTTTACAGTAGAAATGTAATAAATGAGGCTCAGATCCTGCAGCAATTCACAATTTTCTCACTATTGTGAGTCATACAAGACTAAGGCCCTCCCAGACCAAGTAAAATATGAACAGTAAAAAAATTAGTTGAAATTAAATACATGAGGCTCAGATCCTGCAGCAACTCACAATTCTTCCACTATTGTGAAGGATACTACAAGACTAAAAATTCCCAGACCAAGTTAAAAATGCAGACAGTTGACTTTTGGTTAAAACAAGATAAAATGGAGAAAAGAACAATACACAATTCAGATTAACACTCTTAAGCATTGCAGTGTGCATTAGGTAACATAGGATGGTAGGAAAGAGGCTAATTCTAGCTTTAAGAGTGTAATGAAAGTGACTAATCATTTTGATCTATCTGTGTCCAGTAGAAGTAGCACCAGGAAAGTCTTGCACATTCAAATTTACAGTGTGTGTGTTTGTGTGTGTGTGTGTGTGTGTGGGGGGGGGGGGGGGCAGCTAAAAAACATCAGGTTTAAAAGTATTGCAAGAACTGGGTGGGTAGTTAGGAAAAATCAAAAAAGTTATGCAATATAAAGCAATTGTAAATTCAGTGCTCTTGTGGCTGAAAAGGAATGTAGGTGAACAGCCTAAATAAGAAAAGTGATTATCAGCTCCTTCCACTAATTAGCTAGATGTAATTCCTGTTCAATCAATGAATGAAAAAGGAAGGTTTCTTAACTGACCATAGCCAACAATTTTTTAAGACGCCAAGAAAAAAACATTGCAGTAAAACAAATTTTAGAAGCCAACAAACTGTAATATAAGACCAAAATCCAAAAATAATAGAAATATCTAAACCTTAAATGTAGAAAATTCAAAAATCAGTGCAGTCAAACAACAGTTTTAAACTCAGAGCTCTTGTAGCTGAAGAGGAATGTAGGTGAATACCTTAAATAAAAAAACTGTTTCTCAGCTCCTCCCACTAATTAGCTATATATAATTCCTTTTCAGTCAATAAATGCAAATGGAATGCTTCCCAACTGACCCTAATAACTTTTAAGACTAAAAAAACACCTTTGCAGTAATATAATAAGACCAAAATCCAAGAGCAAAAGGTGAAAGTGTATCTGTCATAAAGGATAAACACACCTCAAGGCTGGTCAAACAATAATGCATGAGCTACTCCATGTCCAACTAACCATGGGAAAAATATCTTACCATATTCTTGCTAGCTACAGGTTCCCCGTCATGAAGCAGGAAAGTCGTACATCATACCTGAAGTTACCAGAATCACTACCCATCCAGCTCAGTACCATACTCATGGGGGATTTTTAACTACCCTCCATTAATTGGGAGGTGTACATGACCACTAACATGCAGGCTAAAAGTTCTCTTGACTTTGCAAATTCAAATGCCCTGGAGCAACTAACCTGCACTATCACTAGGGGTACAAATATCTTAGATCTGGTACTCGGAAATATGAGAGAGTGCTGCACTCCCCTAGTGTTATGCCCTCACTAGTAAGATTAGATCACAAAGTGGTCTCCTTTGAAATAAAGGTAAAACTAGTCCCCCCACCTAACCCCAAAAACTTTAAGAACTTTTCTAAGGTAAATTACCCCCTATTGAGGGATAGCATAGCTATTTACATGTCCCCCCAAATCCAGAAAACACAAAAACCTATGCACAAGCGTACACAAAAGCTCTGTATGACCAAAGAAAGAACTGCATAGAAGCAGCAGTACCAAACCAAAATAACCTAGGCCAAACCGCAAAAACAAGACACCCTGGTGGACCCCTGGTCTTAATAGGTTGTGCAGCAAAAGAAAGAAGATCCTGTTGAGAAGCAAGAAGGAATGTGCACAGCAGAGCAAAAAGTCCCTCATTAGTCTAAACAAGTGAATCAGGGAACTAGTCAAGTCTCTGAAAGTAGACTTTGAGATTAAAATAGCCTTTAAAGCTAAGGATAACCATAAGGCATTTTTCCAGTTAATTCTGCAGTCTTAAATGCAACACTCAACGATGTTTGGAGTTAGTTGTAGGTGGCATCACCTATACTCATCCAGAAGATATATCAAATCTGCTGGCAGACAAATTCAGTTCAGATTTTACCTACCCATCACTGCCAGTTCTCCCCCAAAAAATAACCTCCACCATTCCACTGCCAATTATCACCAAAGAACAGGTTGCCATTGCACTCTCTAAAACTAAAAAAAATGGCTTCAATGGGGTCTGACGATATACCACCAGGCTCCCTCTTAAACAGCCAAACTCAGGATTTATCAGGCCCATTAGGATCTCTATTTAACCACAACCTCTGGACTGGCTTTGTCCCAACAGAGTGGAGGGCTTCAACAATCATCACTTTGCATAAAGGGGGACCATCTATTGACCTGAAAAATTACAGACTCATAAGTTTGTCTAGTCTTATGTGTAAGGCCATGGAGGGAATAATCTAATTCAGCTTTGTAAAGGGCAGGTCATGCCTACTGAATCTGGTGGATTTCTTTGAGAAAGTCACTAAGCCCATGGATGAGGGTACAATAGTCCATACCACCTACCTCAACCTGGTCAACACATTTGATGCAATTCCCCACTCAGGTATTATAAATAAACTCAGAAAACTGTGCAAAGAATCCCTATGTCACCAGATGGAGAGACAATTAGCTCACGGACAGGACACGTGGTTAAAGTGGGTGAATCCAGATCCAGCAAGAGAACAGTTAACCAGTGGTGGTATCACAGGGCTTAGTACTGGGATTATTCCTATTCAGAATATACTTCTCTGAAGTCAAGGCTAATACAGAAGGCCTATGGATAAATCCCCCAGTGATGTAGATATCCTTTACGAGGGTCTAGGTCAGACAAATGATTGGTACCAGAATCATGGCCTAAAACTAAAGGAAAAATGTATTATCATACCCTTGGGAAGTCAAATACCCCTGCAAATTACAACATCAATAGCACACCCATAAAAGTAGACTCAGAGGTGAGAGATTTAGATACACAGATAGACAGGAGTTTGAACTGTGACAATCAAGTGTCCACAGTGGTGAGGAAGTCCTTCTATGAGGCACAGCTTATAAGTAAAGGTATGATATCCAGATTCAAGAAAATTATAATCCCACTGCACTCAGCCCTCATTAGACCAATAATCAAGTACAATGCATCATTTGGCATATACTTAACTAGGCACTTACAGCATCTGGAGTGACCTCAGATGTTTCTCAAAAAAAAAAATACAGGGTGTAAATGATGTATCCCATGCAGATAGACTAAAAGCCCTATTCCTTTACTCTGTCTCCTACCAACTATTAAGGGGTGACCTATGTCTGACCTACAAGGCACTCACAAATCCAGCCCTGATGGAGCTGCCACACATCCACAAGTTAAACACCACGAGGGTCACCTGATCTAGGGATCTAAACCCAGTCAGTGACTCAAGCAAAATATGATAGAGAGACAGATATGTATCTCAGAGACTGGCCCTTCTTAGGAACAGGCTTCCTATTCACATTAAGCAGAACCCTTCCCTGGCCCTTTTCAAACAGAATTTGGATCAATGGATGGGGAATCACAAATTCACACCTGGGGTAGCACCTATGTCCCTTATGGACAGGGGCAGTCTGTAAGATACTCAATGCATAGGGACAAATCCATGCCATCCTCTTACCTCAGGGGTCATACATTGGGTATAATTGAGTTATACTGGCCAGGCTTGAAAGGGCTCTTAAGCTGTTAGCATAGTAATCTCCTATGAACCTATGAAAAATTAATAGTGTAATAGTGGAAGCAGAACAGTGAAATCGATAAGCTTAGCTTCAGTAAATCCAACTTCAATAGCATGACGTCGACATAATAAAACGAAGTAGAAGGATACAAGGCTCACTGACTTGCTCAGTGGAAACGTTGTGAGATAAGATTAGAGTCTAGACAGAATGGAAATTCTGTAAATTGTGGAATAAAGGAGAGCACGGAGTGGTGAATGTGGAATAAAGGAAATGACGCAGTTGTGAGACTGATAGTGCCATGACAGATGTAGGACTGTGGTGATCTTACTTTAGCATTGTTTATTTAGGATCAGTATGACAATTAGGTGTCTATCTATCTGTCTGTGTATTTATTAATTTATTTATTTAATTTTTGTTAACCAAGATAGGCTGTCTTGACCCCAAATGGCTTCTTTTTAATGACCACCTGCAAAACAAATTTCCACAAATAACATTTAAAATAGGTAAAAAATACAGCAACTAAAGACAGATTTCATGATTTACAAAGCAGAGAAGAAATATTTTCAGAAAGACGGGGAGAGAGAGAGAGAGAGAGAGAAAGACAGTGAGCTAGAGACATAACAATGCTTCAGCTGTAACACTTATATAAAATAAATAACTTTGTATTTATACATGTATGTGACTGCTTTCTCTTGTTTGATGCAGTCTCTTAGGAAGGGAGCTTATTGTATTAGGAATACCACAGAGAACAAAAGACATTACCTCAAATTTGAAGTTTCTCCAAATCATTGAATAAAAGGTTTTAATTTATAACAAAGTAAATATACACATACACCCAGACACACACACACACACACACACACACATACATATATATATATATATATATATATATATATATATATATATATATATATATATATATAAAAGATAGATAGATTAGTATATATAATTGTATAACATTTACAATAGACAGTATATTAATAAGTGATTAACATTAGTGTGGATAGTAACTGATGTTGTTCTTTTGAATTTTCCCAGTTAGGGGTCGCCACAGCAGAACTCTGGTCTGCTAATTATTGGCAGTAGATTTTTTTTACAGGTGCCAGCTCAACACCCAGCCTTCAACAAAGGCATGCCCATTCTACACATGCCTTTTGAATGCCACTCAACCACAGGGAGGACATGCAGACTCTGCACAGAAGGCGCTCCAGCCAAGAATCAAACTGAAGAACCTCTTGCTGTGAGGCAACAATGCTACCACTGCACCACTGCGGCTTTACTTGGATAGAAACTGTTATTTTAGTCAAATGTGGATAGTAACTGATATTTTAGTCAAATATGTAGACTACAGGAATTCATGTTTCAGCACTGTATGCAAAGATATTGCTTATTGTTTACCAAGTAAGTGTTTATAATGATGTATAAATTATTTTGTGGTAGATTCAGTTCTGATTTCTGCTGGCACAGAGTTCCATGGTTTAGTTACATAAACTGATTACTGGGAATCAGCAGAGTGATTGTGAGACTTGACAGTGGGCAACACATATTTTTGACAATATCTCAATGGCCTGGGAGGGGTAGAGTTTTGGACAAGCCCCAGTATAACAATGTATCTACTAAATTTATGAATTATATCATGAAACATTTTAGCTGTGCAAAGGTTAAATTATTTTGTAGAGTAAGCCAGTTTAGTTTACCTAAAGCTCAACAAAGATGTGCTCTATTTGGAAGATTTGCTGCAATTCTGATTGCTTTTTATAGATTTGTAATTTAAGACTAGTCCATTGCTTTCAACCTGTTTGTTTAAAAATCATGGACAAACCCAAAATACTCAGAATCAAAGGCTTAACAAAAAGGACACAGGTAACATGCACATTATATGCAAGTGAATAACGGAAGTATATAGAGCTGAAATACCTAGGATGAAACTCACGTTCTTAATTCTTTTTGCTACACTCCTGAAACTAAATGTAACTGGTTGTGTTATACTTCCAGAACTGATTGTGAAGTTTTATTAATAGATATACCAGAACTAATGCAAATTAAGACTGTCTGAAGAGCTATCCTCGAGACTTGTCCACTCACTAACAGAATTAGAATTACATGTAGTCAAGTATAGTGCACAGAAAAAGTCAGCAAAGGAGAGTAGTATTGCTGGAATTGAATTCATTTTATTTATTTATTTTATTTATTTATTTTATTTATTTTACATTTGTTGGCCAGGAGAATCTGACTGGATGTATATCCATTTTCAGCGGAGGCCCGAGGAGAAAAGCTCCAGTTTGTTAATAAACAACTAAGTCATTTAACATATACAAAGAACAAATACAAAAAACATTTTAGCTTACAGAGGGAAAAAAACATTTTTAGCATGTAACTGTAGTAGAAGGACACATTAGTTGTATGCACAGTAATATTCACTTACTCACGTTCTTAATTCTCTTTGCTACACTCCTGAAACTAAATGTAACCTGTTGTATTACACTTCCAGAACTGATTGTGAAGTTTTATTAATAGATATACCAAAACTAATGCAAATTAAGACTGTTTGAAGAACTAACATTGAGACTTTACTCTCTAACAGAATTAGAATTACATGTAGTCAAGTATACCGCATAAAAAAGTCAGCAAACGTAGTATTGCTGTTTGTTGATCTATAGACTGTATTTTATATAACATATATCGTGCGCAAAAGTAGTTAAAAAATAAAAAAAGATAGCTGGGTGCACAAGTCCAAGGATAAAAAAATGACCAATCCTGGTAGGTGCACTGGTACCAGGATTGAAAAAAATTGCAGTATAGAATCCTCAAAAAGCACTAAAACTGACAGGCCAAAAAAAGAGCTATAAAGATGATTGAGTGCACTATCAAGGTTAAGAAAGAAATTATGTATTGTTACTATTGTGCACAAATCCCGGAGTTTCCAGATAGAACATACTCAAAGAAAAATTTGAGAAAATAAAAATACTTATACAAGAAAAACTGTCAAAAGCTTTAAATGCAAATGTGTGTTCATTAATACGACAGATCTTTGAAAAAACATCATATAGACCAAGAAACTTTGCACTGTTTGCAAAAAGAAGTGACTGAGGAAGTGTGAAAATATTAGGAACAAAACCTAGAGATTTTTGAAAAGTGTAAAAAGAAACATGGGCATGGAAAGAAAGAGAGATCTGATATAGTGCAATATTTATGCAAAGGAGAAAGCTAAACTAATTAATACAAAAATGCAGCTCCAAAGATATTTGAAAAGAAATACAGACAGAAGCACCCAAATATGGAAAATTTCACAATACAAAAAATAAGATCACAAAACAGGAGAACAGAACAGAAGATTAGTAAAGTAGAAGTTAAACAAATAGAATCTGAGATTATGGAATACCTGCAAAGTGAAGGATTTAGTGTAGAAAGTCTGACACTGGTTCTGTCGCAGCATGATGGAACAATGAGTCCCCATAGTAAGGAGAAATAGGTGGAGCAGGAGACATCTGAAGAAGAAATATGGACATGGGAAAGAAAAGGAAATTTAATACAGTACAATATTTGTACAAAGGATAAAGCAAAACTAATCAATACAAAAAAGCAACACCAAAGATATTTGAAGAGAAATACAGGCAAAGGCATCCAGACATGGAAAATTTCATAATACAAAAAAAAAACAAAGGGGGAAAGTAGAAAAGAGGATTATAAATGGAGAAGTTAAAAAAATAGAAATGGAAGTTGTGGATTACCTGCGAGTGAAGGATTTAGTGTAGAAAATCCGTCTATGGTAATGTCACAGCATGATGGAACAATGAGTTCCCAGATTAAGGAAAAACAGATGGAACAGGAACCATCTGATTACTTGTCACATAAAGATACTCTGGAACCTTCAGTAGGGACCACGTTGGAGTTGAACAGCAAGGGAAGGAGCAGGAAACAGTGGCAACTCTGACACAGTCAATGTTGTGGAGTGATAGGCCAGTAAGTTGGCATATGAAACAGCAATGGATGATGCAGGATATAGCTAAAGAGAATATGTCACAGGAGTATGTTGTGGAATTTTCTGTAGAATACACACAGGAAACAGAGAATAAAGAATGTGCCCTCAGTTTAGAAGAAATAATCTACAGGAAGAGTTACCTGATTTAATAAAGATGGGTAAACATATTAAGATCAATAAAATAAATAGATTATAGAAAGTCAATAAGAACCAAAATGTTAGAAATCTGATAAAACTAATTAACACAGTAATCAAGACTATTAACAGAAATGCATGTGATATAACAGAAGTAAATAGGGTATATTACTGTCCAGCTAAATTAAAAACAAAGTCTTGTCAAAAAACACAGAGCAATAAAGGAAAGAAAAGGAGGAAATCAGATGCCGTCATGAAAGTATCGAATAGAGAAAACAATAAAGCAAGCGTGACAAGAAGTGTCACTGTTAGAAGAGTGTAGAAGAGGGACCAGATCAACAACAATACTTACAAAGATAGATGTGATGAAAGCAATGTGCAGTGTCAGAACAGATCAGGATCTATTGTACACAATCACAAATAATAAACTAAAGATATCAGCGCAGACTGAAAAACTTAGAAGAAATGCAAATAAATATAAAGGAAAAGTAGAAATAAGCAATTCATTGATGACCCAACATTTTTTATAGAGAACTGGGAAACAAAGGAAAAGAAATAGAAACACCACCCCCAAAAGGGAGAAATAGACTTATTTTGGAGAAATATTTATAAAGACCATGTGGAGCATAACAACAGTGCTGAATGGATAGAAGAAGTAAAAGAACCAGTAAGAAGTTCAAATGTACAGGATGTGAAGTGAGATGAAGTAACAGCAGAGAAACTGAAACAAAATGAAGAAAAGCTCCTAAATGGAAAACCCCAGGCCCAGATGCAGTATTTAACTTCTGGCTAAAAGTATTAACATCATTACATGAAGATTTATCCCTGAGTAAGAACTATTTGTATATGCATTCCAAACAGACAGCAACCTGTTTAACAGTGGGAAAAATGATACTCCTGAAGAGTGAACCTGCATGCTGTCCTAAAAATATAGACCAATAACTTGCCTTCCGACAATGTATAAACTATATACTGAAAAGAGATTATAGTCATTTAGGAGAAAACTCAGTCATGGCAATAGAACAGAAGGGTAACAAAAGTAAGTCATATGGAACAAAGGATCATTTGTTGTTAAATAAAGTCATAATGGAAATTTGTTAAAAATTGGAAGAATCTAAGTTTGACATAGAAAGATTAGAAAAAAAAGCATTTGACAGTATTCCAAAGGAGTGCTTACAAATGTATAGGATACAACCTACATTGATCAATTAAATTACAGTGACCATGAAAGAGTGGTAAACCTCTTTGTAGCCAAGGCACGATAAAGGATAAATGATTATCTCAGGGATACAAATTCAAAGGGGGATATTCCAGGGTGACTATCTGTCACTGCTGCTCTTTCTTCTTGTCCTTAACCCATTAAGCTGTCTGCTTAACAGATTAGGTCATGGTTACAATTTATCTCCCAGGCAACAAAGTATAAAGACTTCTCATCTTCTTTTTGCGGGTGATTTAAAACTGTATAGTTCATGAGATGAGGAACTGAAAGCATAACAGCAAGAGGTCAAAACTTTTTCAGATAATATAAGAATGTCATTTGGTCTTGATAAATGTGCAAAAGCAACATTTAAAGCAGGAAAACTGCAGCACCAAGAAAACATCAGCCTGGGACAGGAATGTGATATAAAAAAAAAAACTTGAGCAAGAGGGAGTGTATAAATATTTGGGAATTAAAGGATGAACAATAAAACATGAATACATGCCAACAAAATTCAGTAAGGAATATTTTAAAAGACTAAAATTAATATTGATAATGGCCCTGACATCTTGAAACAAAGTCCAGCCTATAAACTAATTTGCTCTTCCTGTTCTAACTTACAGTTTCTTGGTGACTGGTTGGCCCCAAAAGGTATTGGAACAGTTGGATAGCAAAACAAGAAAAAGTCTTCATGGTTATTAAGTGATATATAAAAATCAGTGTATACAAGAGTATATATACCTCACTCTAAAGGAGGTATGGGGCTCCTAGGAATTGCTTACATGCATAGGTCTGCAGTCAAAGGACTGCATACATATCTGCTGATCTCACCAGATCCAAACATAGTGATAGCTTTAAAACATGAGAACAAGTCTGAGATGTCTTTCCTGTTTAGTTTAGCAGAAGCATATCAGTGTCAAATGGGAATGGAAATAAAACCAGAAGTATACAAAAATCAGGCAGCAACCAAATGTGCCAAAAAGCAAAAGAAAGTATATAAGGAGAAGGATCAGATAAGAAAGCAAGAAATGTGGAAAAGGCATAAATATAGTTGCAAGTACAGAAAACACCTGGAACAACCTCATGTCAATCAGGATCTGATGCAGGAATGGTTAAGGAGAGGTGAACTTAAACCAAAAGATGAAAGGTTAATATTGGTGTCCCAGGATAGTGGACTACATATACGTTGATTTACAAAGTCCATTGAACACGTTGGAGAAACAGACAAATACAGGTTCTATAAAACAGTAGTGGAAACAGTCACATGCCTTGTTGCTGGTGTGGTACATTAATGGCAGAGGGCCTGTATACTGAAAGGCATAATAATGTGACAAGACTGTTACACTGGGGATTGTGCAAGCATTACAATATTGAGGTATCTGAGAAGCATGGGAAACATTAGCCACATAGCATTATAAAGAAAAATGGAGTTTATATCACATGGGATCACTTGTTATCAACAGTTAAAAAAAATAGATGCAAGAAAACCAGATATTAGTAGTTCAGAAAAAGAAGATAAAAGTAGCAGAAACCTACACTCAGTGATTACAGTGTTTTACATACACAGAGGCACAAAGTAATAAAATACCAGGATTTGCAGGTATAAATGACGGCATTGTGGAAGGATACTCAGACACTTCCAATAGTAGCAGAAGCAATGGGTCTCCAAAAAAAAAATAAGAAGTTACAGTCATATTTAGATATACTGCTGATACAAGTAACTCCATATGAATTGCAGGAGTCAGCTCTGGGCACACTGTGGGCGCTGCATAGAGCACTTTTGGCAAACATCAATGATTGAAATATTACTAATTTTTTGAACTTTAATCATATTGTGACTTAGGAATGGGGTCCATTCCTGTCATGGCGTTAGAAACACAAAAGACCTGGAGAAATCAAACCTAGAGAATGTTTCTAAAACAATTTAACTATACAACTGAAAACAGAGAGTTGCAATAAAAAAGCTTCTTAACTCCAGTAAACTGAAGACGGCCATTAATAACATAACTATGACAGAAACATTGCTAACCATTTATTTTTCTTAATTTCAAGCTGGCAAATTATTATGTGTTTAGTAGATTACATTTTGATATCTTGCAGTGGTTCATTTCTTTGTACAAAATGGGCAACACTTTCAAACACTGTTGGAAACCATAGCATAAATTTGGGGTGATGGTGGGGTATGTCTACTCTACCTCATAGTACACTTCATTTGTAAACCCCCTACAACCTGGAATTCAAAGCTTGAAGTGCCATCATTGACCCTTCCCCCTTAAAAACAACATTATAAACAATTCCTGCTGCACAACAAGGAACAGTACTGAAGCATCGGCAGCATAACTGAACAAGGTGAGCTATCATTTCCTGAGAGTTATAAATAATGAGTGCAGCTGCAGTGTCACAGTTCCTGCATTTTAACTATTGGTAGTGATGTGGCCCTTATTTATGTAAGTGCTAGCTGTGTAAATTAGGTGCATGCAGCTTGACAGATATACACAAGGCACACTTCTTAGCCAGTTTATTTGCTACCTTCTGAAAGGTGGTCACATTATATATGTTATTTAATGCTTTTCTGTAAAATGTCTTTATATGAAATTGGAAAACTGTATTAACCTGAATAAGGGTTATCATTTGCTCAGCATTGTGGAATCTAGGTGGAGAAAAGAAAAGAGGTGCAATAGATGATAAAGTGAAACAAATTAAGGTCTCTTTTGAGAGGCTTAATACTATGGTTATGCACATTATGGAAGATGGAACTTTGAATTGGGGAAGCTGACTCAAAGTTGGATAGTTCCAGAAGGAAACAGGCCAGATCCTGAATCATTAAGTTACATGTACCTTCTCTCCCTTAGTGGCTTTAGAAAGATACCATATTTGAACATAACCAATCTGATGCTCTATGCAAACTTGGTGTGTTCTACAAACCCCATATACAATGTTTACTTCTGTTTTGTATGCTTTGTTGGATAGTCATCAAAGTTGCTTGGGAGATAGCCAACATATTATAAGGAAGACAAGACTTTTGCTATTTTAGTATCTTTCTCCAGTTTACTATGACATACTTCAGTTCTAGTTGCTCAGTCTTCAGATGCTCAAGCTAGTTTTGCTTGAGTTAGTGTTTCCATGTTATCTGTTTGTTCTCTACTTAATGTAGTAGTCTGTAATTTACTCTTCTTTAAGGTTGCTGGGCAGCAGAGATGGAACAATCTTTGTTTACATGGTTCAATAATGATCATTCTTTCTGTGGGTGGGAAACAACACTAGAAAATGTATAAGTGGTGGGTGCAGGGGTCTTTCTACCCTACAAAATGGTTACTTTAGTTTGTACACATTAATAAATTCCTTAATGTTATGTAGTCCTATCTCGTCGTAATTCTTGTTGGATGGGTTCGAAGCCAATATTCGGCTCCGACTTGGCCGATACTAAAGCTCGAGAGCTTTTACTGGTTCAAGGCTAGCCCCTATCCCATGGTGCCTCACGGCAGTTCCCCAGATCTCGTTTGCTGTGAAAGCTTCGAATTTGTGTCTTACTGACTCGTTGGCCAAGTAAAATGATTTTTTACTTATTTAATCTTTTTCTACTACCTTTTTCTATCTTATATATATATCTTAATAGTTTCTTCTGTATTGTACAACTGTTTTTGAGAGTTTTCAACCCCTATTCCCCCCATAGGACTGTACGGCCCATTTAAATTAGAGGACCGTAGTGCCCGTTTAAGTTAGAGGGCCTTTCCTCCCTGTGTGTGTGTGTGTGTGTGTGTGTGTGTGTGTGTGTGTGTGTGTGTGTGACTGTTATAAAAAAAAAACAAACAAAAAAAAAAAAACTTTTCTTCTCCTTACTCTTTATTTCAGTGTTTAACAATGTCTAAAGATAAAGACAAGGATCATAAGGATCATCGCCCTTTGGGCTTCAAAAAATGTGACAGGTGTGCACAGAAAATGTCTCTTAAAGACAGCCACACCAGTTGCATATATTGTCTGGGCGAAGCCCATTTACAGGAACCCTGCACCTTCTGTCACACTTTTAGTACAAGAGTGTTAAACGAAAGGAAGAGAAAACTTATTGACAGGGGTCTCATGACCAGTTCCTTCCAGGAACAGCTGGAACTTGGTCAGGCAGCTCCAAAATCTTCAGAGAAAATCATCGGCCCCGACTTCAGAGCCGACCAAAAAGTCTAAAGCGTCGGAACCAATTACTCTATCCTCGATGGCTCAGTCTGGAGCCAAGGGTTCCGGGAGCCGATGTCAAGGGGGACAGTCACCCTGGGTTCTCTTCGGAACTGACCCTCCCTCTCCGAGCCTCGGCTCGACTCAGATCAACTCCCACTTCTGCTTCAGAGCCATTCCCTCTTGCTAGGAGTCGACCATCCGCCACCTTGGAGTGGAGGTCTTCTTCGGAGTGGGGGTGAAAGGCTTTTGAAGCTATAGAGAAGGCTTTATCCTCTGCCAAAGCCATTCCTTTGGAACCTGTGTCCCACCAGCAGCAGGCAGCAACCTCTTCCCCCTGCCACCCCCACAGCGTAGGGAACCAGAGGCACAAGTAGCCTCTATTGCAGGCACCCCCCCCTCTTCAGAGACCTCCCCAGATTATCCCACTGGAGAGCTCCCTCGGAAGAGGTTATGTAAGAGTAAACATGTTGACTCCTTTGAGTCTGTCACATCAGACACTGATTTAGAGGAATCAGAAGGGTCCCCTAGATCTCCCTCTAAGGATGTCTCCTTTTCTGACATCCTAGAAATCCTTAGACAGAGAGGTGATTTGAAGACCTCTAACCCTACTGAGGATGAATCAGTGTATCTTGAGGCCTTTGGCTCCTGACCTTCCACCTCTTGGGTGACACCACCTTATGACCAACTTTTGGGGGTCATTTCACAGAAAGCATGGACCTCTCCAGATTCAGTGGAAGCTGTCCTGAGGAGGCCAAACAAATTTATGACAGCACCTGAGGACAAGTCTTTCCTTAGCAAGGGAGTTCCAGTTGATGCTATGGTGGTAGCAGCAGCCACGAAAAAGGAATTATCTGAGATGTCTTCTAATATCTATCCTCCTAACAAGGAGTCCAGGACGATGGATAGGTACGAGAAGCGTACTTTTTCTTCAGCAGCATTTACACTAAGATCGCTGAATTACCTGACTCATTTCACTCATCTTCAGAGGGATCTCCTGAAAGAGTTAGGAGATACCCTCCAGGGTTCAGTAGCTCCAGGTTCCATGGACAAGGTTTCCATGCAGCTCTCCACCCTTACTTCCATAGCTAACTCCTCCATGAGGCTGATCTCATATGCGGCAGATGGAGTGAGCAGGGCAGCTGCAGCAGGAATATCCCTCAGGAGACATTCTTGGATGCGTATTTGTAATTTTAGGGATTCCTTCAAGTCTTCCTTCACTAACGTTCCCATTGATGGTTCATCTCTTTTTGGACCCCAAGTGAAAGAGACTTTGACTAGGTGCAAGCAGGAAGGACAAACCTTATCTGCCATTGGAGTCCATTTCTCTCTCCTGTCCAGACCCTAGCCCAAGGGTAATACAGGAGGGAAAAATGTGGTTCCGCAAATCCCAAAAAGGTTTTCCTCAGGCACAAGGTCAACCCTCCCCCAGGGGCAGAGGGGGAGGATATAATGGAAGACACTGCCCTCATGGCAGAGGAGGTCCGTAACATCAGGGAGACAGAGAAGCTTTCTCTGATTATCCCTTCCATTGACCCTGAAGAGTTGCCCGACTGTCCATCTCTGGAGGCAGTCGGGGGTCGTATATTGCTGTACCTAAGCGCCTGGCTAACTATCACTCAAGATCATTGGGTACACACAGTAATATCCAGAGGTTACCTGATTCCCTTTATTTCCGAACCCCCAACAAACCGGTCTCTTCCAGATGTACCACCCATCCAACTAGACCATACAATATCAGAGGTCATCTCGTTGCTGCAAAAAAAGAGTCATCCAAGAAGTCCCCGCAGAGCAAGTAGGATCCGGAACTTACTCTCGATTCTTTTTAGTTCCAAAAAAGACAGGGGACTGGAGATCAAGGCTCAACAAGCATGTAAAAAATCAAAGTTCTGAATGGTCACTCTGCAGTCGATATTTCCCTTTATCAGGAAAGACAACTGGATGTGCTCAATCGATCTCCAGGATGCATACTAACACATCAAAATGGACAGGCGCTCCAGGAGACACTTATGCTTCCGGCTGGGAGCCAGCCATTTTCAGTTCAGAACACTGCCCTTTGGCCTCAATACAGGCCTCAGAGTGTTTACCAAATGCAAGGCAGTGGTAACGGCTCACCTGAGATGTCAAGGATTCCAGGTGTTTCCGTACCTAGACAACTGGCTCCTCACTGCTACCACCAGGCATCAACTCATAAGGACCAGGGATGAGACTCCATCCTTATGCGCCAGCCTAGGCATCACTGTCAACTTGCAAAAGTCAGTCTTATGTCCCTTGCAGCATATTGTATATCTAGGCTCAGAAATAGACACAACCACCTTGTCAGTAAAGCTAACACAGGAAAGAGTGGAATCTGTACGTAGTCAGATCAGATCCTTATTAAACAAACAAAGAGTCCAGGCCAGAGTAGTCCTTGAAGTCCTAGGGACTATGGCTTCCACCATCTTATTAGTTCCTCTTGCTCTCCTACATGTGACGATTCTCCAATGGATGCTGTTTGCACAATGGTTGATGCAAGACCTTCCATTGTCTCACCAGATATTAATAACAAATGCATGCAAAAGGGATCTGACATGGTGGTTACACATGCAACAACTTGTCATAGGTCGTCCACTTGTTCCTCCCCAAGAGAAAGCAGTTTTGACCACGGATGCTTCCCAGATAGGGTGGGGGGGCATTATCTGGGAAAGACAGTCCAAGGTACTTGGCAAAACCATGAGAACCACTTGCACATCAATGTTCTGGAGATGACAGCGGTGCTATATGTGTTGCAAGCACTTCACAACTCCCTTCCCACTGGACCAATTGCGATTCATTCAGACAACATGTCTGTCATGTGGTACATAAACAAACAAGGGGGAACCAAGTCTTACCCACTTTGCAGAGAGGCCTTAAGAGTTTGGAAATGGGTGATGGATACTCAACGCTTCCTGATAGCAACACATATTCTGGGGAAATCCAGTGTAATAGCGGACAAACTCAGCTAAGCAATTCTGATGCCTCACGAGTGGTCCCTGAATCCAATGGTTGTGAAAGAGATCTTTCACAAATGGGGCCAGCCTTGCTGCAATCTATTTGCCACTCACCTGAATACCAAATGCAGTGGCTACTTTTCCCTCATTCCCCATCCAGGGATGTCACCCAGGGATGTTCTAGTTCACGATTGGCCCCCGGGACTTCTCTATACCTTTCCTCCCTTTCCACTCATACTCAAAGTAATACAGAAAGCAAGATAGTTGAGGAGTTCCTTGATCCTCATTGCTCCTTACTGGCCTCAACAAGTTTGGTTTCCTTTCCTGTGGCCCTACCTTTTGGAGGAACCATGGATTCTGGACCCATCTCCAGATCTCCTGAGTCATCATTTGGGACAGTTCCACCCCTCCACCCACACCCTCAACTTGACAGCATGGCTGCTCCAATTCCACATATAGCCAGGTGCATTCCCTTATCCCCAGTGGTCAAACACATCCTAATTTCATCCCATAAACCTTCCACTCAGAAACTATATTCTAGCAAATGGAAAAGGTTTTCCCTTTGGGCTACAAACTGGGGCTTAGATCCATATACAGCTCCTTTAGAATTCATTTTATCCTTCCTAACAACAATTTTTCATGAAGGATTGGCAGCTGCTACAATTAGAGTTCAATTAGCTGCCATTTCCAATTTCCATTTTGGTTTCATGGGAAATCCTATCATGCAACACTCCCTTTGTAAAACCTTCTTAAAAGGAGTTCTTCGTCTTAGGCCCCCAATAAAACAACCATTAGAACCCTGGGACTTAAATTTAGTCCTTTTGTCTTTGATGTCTGCACCCTTTGAACCATCCTCGTTGTCAGACTTAAAATTGTTATCATGGAAAACCTTGTTCTTGGTAGCTATAACATTGGCTAGGAGAGTCTCGGAACTTCAAGCCCTAACTATTCGACCTCCTTACATTATCTTTCACAAGGATAGAGTTTCTCTCAGAACAAACCCTTCCTTTCTTCCTAAGGTATGCTCAGAACACAATCTGAATACTACCATTGAGCCACCTGTGATTTTTCCAAACCATTCTAATAAATCAGAGTATAGACTTCACCAGCTAGATGTCCACAGGAAAATCGGATTCTATATACACAGGACCAAAGAATTCAGGAAATCTGATCAACTTTTCGTTTTGTTTTCTGACAAAAGGAAAGGCTTACCTGTTTCAAAAATTACTCTTTCAAAATGGCTTTCGGATTGCATATCCTTTGGTTATCAACAAGCTGGTAGACAATTACCGTTAAAAGCTAAAGGTCACTCTACTAGGGCTGTAGCTACTTCATGTGCCTTTAGATCTAGGCTCCCAATTGACACTATTTGTGCAGCAGCTACTTGGGCAAGACCACATACATTTGTCACTCATTATAAATTGGATTTGGCCTCCCGGGACAGGTCATCCTTTGGGTCAACTGTGCTGAAGAGTCTATTCGCTTGAGCCACCCTGGATAAAGGTGCTAGGGACACTGTCCCATCCAGCAAGAATTACGGTGAGATAGGACTACATAACATAAAGAAGTTATGTACTTACCATAACGTTCCATGTTTGTAGTCCATTCCGCCTATATTCTTGTGCCCCTCCCTCCAACCCCCTTCCTGTTTCTGGGGGATCTAGTGGACCTCTTTTGGGGCTGCCTGACTTTGCTCTTTATTGTCCACCTGGAATGGATTATGTTTCTAATCCTTTGCTGTATTTATACAGCTTCTTTCTTATTATTATTACCTAATAGATATTTATTACTTTCTTGCAAACTAGATCTGGGGAATTGCCATGAGGCACCATGGGATAGGGGCTAGCCTCGAGCCAGTAAAAGCTCTTGAGCTTTAGTATCGGCCGAGTCGGAGCCGAATATTGGCTCTGAACCTATCCAGCAAGAATATAGGTGAGATGGACTACAAACATGGAACGTTATGGTAAGTACATAACTTATTTTTTCCTTGAGTACATATGTGTACTGTAACTGGATTGTGCTGAAATGTATAAATTATTGTGTTTTGAGGTGGAAGGGAACACAGTAAACCTCTATTCCATGATGCATGTTTCAAGCTGTATTTTATACCTTCACAATGCAGGATCCCTATTTAGCTGCTGTTCTGCATTTTTAAACATGTGCAAATACAACAAATTTCTGTTAGAGTCTGCCTCAGAAGTTGAATTGTGAGGAAACCTTGAACTGTAGTTGTAGTATACTGTATGCAGCACAACTGACATTGTGATCTATTTAGCAGTTTAGTACAGAAAATTAAAACAATGAGTTGTTAAAATGCTTCATCTTGTAAGCCTGGGTTTGATTCCTACAGCCTCCATTTGCCAATTATGTAACAATGACCAGTTAGTTAAGCAAAATGATTTCTCTGACGTGCAGGTAACTTATTTTGTTGATACTCCACAAAGTAAAGCTATTTGGTGTATTGACTTTTTCTGCTTGATATAAAGGGATTCCACATATCAGATTGTTGATTATAACTCATTCACTCCAATGGACCTCTGAGATCTGTACTTTTACTTCCAATGATTGCATCCAGAGCTTTTCAACAAAATATAACTATGTCATCACATTTCAAGCAAATGTTCATATCTCTGGGTCTGGAGCCATAAGGTTTAATAAAGAGATGTAAAAGGCAAACTATTCAACAGAAACAAATCTTTACAGTAGTATAGTTATTAGACTTTAGGTTTTAAACTGTATTTTGTTAGTCATAATAAACACAGTAAATATTAATTTTGAATTATTTTGTAAACAGCTTACAGTGTCCCTCTAACCACTCAACCTAGACACTAACTGTCAGGAGCAATTTTTTTGTCCTTCTGTGAGATTTCATCTGAGACTATGTAGAAACGTATATGCTACTTGGTTGTTGAGATATTTAGAAATATATGATCATTATGATAATATCAATGAATACAAAACTGGTAATAAAAAGTCACAGTTCACCCGTAGAAGGCCAATTCCTTTAATAAAAGAAACAATAATTGACATGATGACTTCTTTTTAAAAAAAAAAAAAAAACATCATCAGTATCAATATCAATGAATAGTTTATGAACAACAATTAATATTTCTTCAGCAACACTAGAACTAGATCAAATATCAATGTAGCTGTGTTGCCCATCATGCATCTTTTAAGATGAATGATTTAATAGCTTGTACGGAGCATGGTTTTGGAGTTATTAAAGCAAGTATGAACAGACTATATCAGATGCCTAGAGGTGTTGGTAGAATGTAACTACAGAAACATCTGGAGGTGTCAGTAGGCTGTAATGAGATAATACATGAAAACCTAAATTTCCAGCTAAATACTTGTTTATACTTTCATTCTTTTATGCTACAGAGTCATGTGGAGCAAGAGCCTAGCTTGATACATAGTCATCATATGACAGAAAAATTAATCCTCAATGGCATGCTAGTCTATCGCCTTGAACAAGGGGTTTTATATTTTATCACACAACAGACAAGTTACTAATTACCATTGAATTTAACAGGTAACTTTGTGAGAGACATGGAGAGAAAGAAAGAGACAGAGAGAAAACATTTAATTAATGGAGCTGTGTTTAATCTAATTTCTTCTGAATATGTTCTGCTTCAGATTGACATCCATTTGACATTGCTTGAGTCTGACGGGGAGGTATCCCTCAACATTTTAGCCAAATTGATGCCCACGTTTGTCCAAATGAAAGGTTTTAATGTGTTGTTTACTTACTTTGTCACTGAAAAAAACATGTGTCTCTGCATTTAGTAAACTTTAAGCACAGGCACATATAAGGAGTTGCTAACACATTCAGAAAGATGGAGACTGATCTGTTGAAATTTTCATTTCTTCTCTCTGATTTATGACCTTATTTTACTAGAAGAAATATATTTTGAATCATATTTTAAATAGGAAAGAAAACATATAACATTATCTGCTAACCCTGAACTAAGTTATCCTGATTAGAGTTGTACCGAAACACTATCCTTTCATAAGATCATATAAAATACTAGGCAACTAAGTCTTGCAATGATATATGCCTTGTCTGTAACCACTCTTAGACTGTATCTTCTTTTTAGTGGAGGGCTAGGCCTATCAAACCAAGGGTGAATTAGTGAATACCCATCCAATCACCCAGTTCCCATTTGAAGGAATATAATGCATCACGCTGCTTGCTTTGCACTGGGGGTGTACTCCAGATATTATGTTTTTTATTTGTTTATGAAGATTTTAATTCCTGCTTCTAGTATTTGTAGGATAATGTGATTTGTGGGTATACAAAAGATCCAGGATCACTGGGTCCCTAATGACATGGAAGGCAAGGCATAAATCTCTCCTAAAGAGTATTTTTAGGAACTGAATAAAGGGAAAATGCTTCCAGTCTTTTCTTGTCGCTTATGGTTTTTAAGCTGTTGATCTTCTTGGTTAGAAGCTTATTGGGTCTTTCTATCTGTTTTATATGTCTAGTGAGGTGCACCCTAAATGGGGTATTGTACTCAATAAGTGGTCTAATAAATACTGAATATAATGGCATAATGACCTCCTTTGATTTAAATGATGTTCCTTTGGCAATTAACTGTGTTAAATAGAATGACTTTCTGATTACTTTTGTTGCATAAAGATCAAAGAACAGAAGATTATAAACCCAAGTTCCAACATCTTTAACAACATTATATTTTTGGAGTTGAATGTTGTATGCTGGGAGGCTGGGTTGTTTATCAAATGTTGCAGATCATTAAATGTTAAGGCAGATCATTATGACAAGAATCTAAACATGTATTGAGTGATTCCATATACTACATGAATGTGTTTCTTATGCCACCTTTTATATTTCATAGAACAATATATTTAGATTAAAATAACTATATACACTATTTACAAAATATGACTACAGAAAATTATCAACCTCTGTTTATAGACAGTTTGAATCTATATGTGTTTTTAACAAATATCACTATGGTTCAGCTGGAATGTCATTTTCCTTATTAAGCTTTTGCTTCACGTTTTATATTTTGAGCCATGATCTGCTATTTGGTTCTTGTTGTAATTGATTTCAATTTTTCATATTCAAGTTCTCTGAATGTCTCTTGACTTAATAGTTGCATGTATTCAGGAAACCGAGGTGGACTGCTTTGCAACCAATTTCTTGTGACAGTCTTTCTAATGATAGCAAGTATACCCCAAGGGAGGGAATATACATCTGATCTCCAGATACCCTGGAACAGACAGGATCACTATGCAGTACCATAGTTCTAATGAAAACCAATGAAAATACACACTGGACACATTCTTGTGAAGCTTCTACTGATTTAGTAGACAATATCCAGCAGGAATATAAATCAAAATTAGGTAACTTATTGTGCTGTTTGCAGAAGAAGGTAAAATACAAAAATATTCTACCAAGTGAAGGGATAAGGAAGCAGAAATCCAGAGCTCCACAAGAATGTGTCCAATATGTGTTTTCATTGTTTTTTTATGTTACACACTCAGGTACTGTTGGTTCTTTGTGTTTTTGAATACCCTATTTCTATTTAAATTAAAATGATCAGATCACAAGATTTGTATAAAGTAAATGATTCTATCCCAAAAATTCCTTTAGTCAAGTATTATATTATTCCAGTCTTCTCTTAATTCTACTTTGCATCATCAAGATAACATTTTTGTATCTTTACATATATTTGAAAATTTATCTGGAGTATGCTCAGTGCAAGCATTCCATGTAAGTGTTGCCAATACTGAGCAGGTGTTGCTTTATCTACAGATTTCAACATAAGAGTGTCATTAGATTCCTTCTCATCTTGTAGGATAAATTGCCAAAATTTCTCATTGCAACCTGTTTTATTAACTATAAGAATTTTATATAATTCTGATAAAATTGTGTTACAGGATTTTTTTTAAAACAAGATTTACCTTATGTAATCAATTAATGTAGGTATTACTTGAAATAGTATTTAATTGTCATGTGCAAATGTTTGCCATTAGGCATTTATACCAATCCAAAATTTTATTCTCCTCCATTCTTTCAACATCAATTTGTTTGAATTTTGTATTAAATATTTTGTGTTATAAAAAGGAAGACCATATTAAGCCATTTCATTAAGTTAATACATCCATAACTGAAGTTTTTAAAAGTTGTAAGTATTTGACTGTCACAAGGTGAAACTGTAGGGTTTGATGTGTTATACTGAAATCAGTTGCACAGCCCACATTTTGTAATGTGCAATTTACAATGCTAAAGAGGGAATTTCCATGTTTTTCAGATCAAATAGTGAAGTCACTTCATTCAGTATCTTCTGTTTGGCTTTATAGTCATTATTATCCAAGTAAAGCAGTCAGTGTACATGTTTCTATGTAGGGTAATTTTATGTCTCTTCTATCTCATAATGTCATATGATGCTTATGCTCTAGTTTAGGTAATATGGAATGCCAAAGAAATTTCAAAAATATTAAGTTTCTTATTGGTGTCATATTTGGCATAAGTTCCCTAGTTTGTGATATACAAATAATAATTGTTTTATTAATTGAAATCTGTCTTCAAATTTGAAAACATTTTATTCCAGTTATTTATTATAGCCTGGCTTTCTTGAATTATTTTGGCGTAATTTATATCTACGGTTTCATCGCTATCATTATTTTGTAAAAATTCCTAAGCATCCTAACACTCGATTGTCCCAATTAAAGTTTAATGTTGATCACACCCTATTTGCTTGTACATTGTTTAAGATTAGGGATTTAGTTTTACTGTTAAAATTAAGTTTTCATAGATCCCAATAATGTTATAATATTTGTATCATCTTTATTGTTATAATTCATAAAGTCCACAATTTCATTAAGTCATTTTTTGAATTCTCCCAGATTTACTATACATACAAGAAATCTATTAGCGATAGTTAAATTATTGAAAAGTGTTATTTGCCCTTTTAAAGTATTAATGCCTGATGGAGGGCAATATATTTTAAAATTGCTTAGTTAAGATATTAAAGCATGTGAATTAAAAATCGCATCTATCCTTGAATAAGTACTGAATGCATGGGAATATACTGAGACTATTCCAGAGAACTGCTTTCTTTCAAATAATATATATATATATATATATATATATATATATATATATATATATATATATATATATGTATATATCAGAATTAGTAGTTTTTCCTAATTGTTCAAGGCTATACCTGTATCAATTATCCTAATTTCAATTTTTGCTGTAGTCTGTTTTATTAAATATGTAATAAAAATCATCCCCTCCAATTAAATTGCCTTTCAAGTTGTTTTTTTCATGTAGGTATTTACCCCAAAAATATTTTCATTTGGTGACTTGACTCTCCTTTGTATATGTGGTTTGTGAAAAAAAATAGCTATAACATATGTACAAGCTATGCCATCTAAGAGGGCTATAAGTTCCCTACTAACAACCAGAGAGTCCTTGTGGATGAGATCATTTGTACCAATATGAATACAAAGAGATCCATACTTTTTTACATTAAGGTGTTCTAAGGCATCTCTCACAACCGCTGTTTCTGCTCCTGGACAACATATCAGTTTTCAATGCTGGTTATCTTCTCTACAAATGTAAGTATCAGTTCCATAAATAAATGATCTGAAGACCCTTCCATTTCTACTTCAGTAATATTTGCTCTATGAATTATTACAAAGGAATGATATTCATTATCATTAGCCTAATTAATTCCACTGTTTTCATTGCTTATTACATTTGCAAGCATACAGTTCTCATCCAGCTGGTTTTGTACATACACAGCTTGAGACATATTGGCAGTGTTTTCTCTTTTTTATATATTGGAATTGATTTGTCTACATCAGGGGACATGACAGAAGAAAGCCAATTGAATTCAAATGGAACTGCTGGTACTAATGCTGAAACTAAAGATTTTAAACAACTTTTGCAAACTAAAGGTAATCCATTATTAAGGCTATCTTATGCTGATTTGGCAAGAACAGCAATGAAACATAAAGGTCAGACAATTGAAGTTAATGCTTTACAGACAATGAGAAAATTAGAGGACATTCTAGTTAAAAGCAAGAATGTCCAATGGCAAAAGAAGCATATGGAAGCCTGTATTTCTTTTAAGATAGTTCCGAGAGGTCTTCGTATCCTAAAGATGCCAACATTTGGCTCCACATATCCATAGTTACTCTCCAAGTGGCAACAATTGAATTTGGAGACAAGTAATAGTTATATGAAGCTTCTAATAGAACAGTATAATGCTATTGAGGAAGAGCTTATTAAAGAGGCTCATATTTTAGATCAACAGTTAACTCAAATGTTGACAAATACTCAGAAAGAAGAATTTCTCATAGACCTAGTGACTTCTCTATCACTTACGGACAGTAGACTATTACAAGCAAAAAAGAAGAAATTAGAAAGAGACTGTCTTGATTTTATGAGGGGGAATGTTTTTTCCTGGCCGAGGGAATCCACTCGACCGAGAGATGTGGTTACACAATGTAGCACATTGCAGATACCCACGGAGTGTTCCAGCTTCAATGTTCCCACTACTTCTGAGGAGATGACATCATTTCCACCCAGGGGAGCAGATAACCAGCAACATGAAGAGGTGCGTTTGCCACTAGATACAGGAATTAGTTCAAATACGATACAAGAACCGGTCGTACGAAGGAAAACTCACTCGACAGTAGAGCATACATCTCAGCAGGCGAATGAGATGGATACGGAACTCCATTTTCCGTTACCATTCCATGCAGCCAGTCTACAGTCATGGAGCCCACATTTCAAAGGGAGGAAGAGAAAGACATCAGAAGAAGAATTTGAGTTCCAGAAAAAGATGCTGAAACCCATACAGAGGATTTGATAATGAATTTATCACAGTATGTATTAAGTTTATCTGATATATCAGTTTTAAATAAGGGACTTTCATTTATTCCCTCACAATGTGTAGATGTAAGTGATTTAATAATGGACATAAAATGTTTCACTAGAAATGTAGCACTAGGAATGCAGTATGGAACAGATTCATTAGATGTTAACCATGCATTTAATTTAAAAATACCCTCAGCATTTACACCTAGTTTGCATCCACTTTTGGATAGTTTTGAAAGAGCATGCATGAATGATTTGTTTACACTCTTTCAAGAAAGGAAAAATAATTTGAAACCTGAGTTTTTTAATTTAAACACAGATGAAAGATTGGCACTGAATAAACATAATGATGCGATAGTCATACGACCTGCTGATAAAGGAGGAGCAATTGTATTACTAGACAGTGAATATTATAGAACTAGTATTAGTACCATGCTATCAGATCAAACAACTTATAGAAGTTTAATGACAACAGAACTTAACAAGATTAATAAAGATATGCATGCAGATCTCTATGAATTGTTAATGTGTGGTGTCATTGATAGTAACCTGTATAAATATTTCCTGATAGAGAAATCTCTTGTTCCTACTTTCAGGGGCCTTCCAAAAATACATAAAATGCTAGATAATCCACCTATTAGACCAATAGTTTCAGGAAAAGGTTGGCTAACAGAGAGTATATCTATTTATTTAGAGAAACAGTTAAGGCCAATAGTAGATTCAACTTCTTCGATTCTAAGAGATGCACAACAGTTCTTAGAGACTCTAGCACCATTTAATGTAAATGGTGGTCTGAAAGATTCAGACTATATGGTAACCTTAGACGTTAAATTGTTATTCACTAGTATACCCAATGACATCGGTATAGATTTTCTAAGATTATATTTAATTCAGAAGGGATTGAAGAACCATCAGATTATTAGAATTACTATGTTGATGGATTTGGTCCTTAATAACAATGTTTTTACTTTTGAGGGAAATTATTTTTTACAAATAACAGGAGTAGCAATGGGCACACCATGTGCCAACTCTTATGCAAACTTGGTGTTGGCATATTGGGAACATATCTATATTTTTGAACATATACTATTTTCAAAATACATAAAATATTACAATAGATTTGAGGATGATGTTTTTGTTGTTTGGGGAGGTGACCTAGATGTTTTGGATGATTTTATAACTTATATAAATGGAACTACTGCTTTTCTAACATTAACAAGTGAGATATCTCAGAATAGGATAGAATTTCTGGATGTACTACTTAAGAAAGAACATGGAATTATAAGCACAGAAGTTTATAAGAAACCTTGCAGAAGGAATGCCCTTCTACATCGAAATAGCATGCATCCACCACATGTACATAGAAATGTAGTGAAAAATCAAGCAATGAGATATTTTCGACTAACTAGTGATGATGTAGTCTACAGTGATGCTATTAATAAAATACAGAAAGATTTTGTAGAAAGGGGATATCACAAAAAAGACCTTAGGTTTCTAAAGGAAGCTGAACGAGAAAAAGGTGGACAACCATATATTAGTAGGAATAATTATTCTCATGCAACAAAAAGGAAAGACAATTATAAAGTGAAGAGATTGGTTATTCCCTATACCAATAACAATAACACCATAACAGAAGTAATTAAGAGAAATTGGGGAATATTATTACTGGATGAGGAAATAAATGGATTAGTAGGCACACATCCGAGTTTTAGTTATAAAAATACTAAATCACTGAAAAGGATGCTATGCTATGAACATAATGTTAAGAAGGGACCACTTTCCTCTAGGAAAGGAACTTTTGCTTGTCATAACTGTAATCAGTGCAATTTCATTTTGAATAAAAATGTTTTTGAACATCCGGACACACATGTTAAATATGAAATCAACCATTATGCTGACTGCAGATCTAGGAATGTGGTATATTTAGCCATATGCCAGAAATGCAGTGGTTTCTATGTTGGAAAGACAAATAGGACACTTAGAGAAAGAATAAGGGAACATGTTTATGCAATCAGTAGGGAAAATGAAGGTAATACTTTAGCTAAACATGTCCTGTGGAATGATACAACACATAGTTTTAAGTTTTTGGTTTTAGAACTTATACATGCCACAGAAAGATTAGGAAACATAGGCAATTACACAGAAAAAGAGGAAGGGAAGTTGATAATTAGGTTACAGGCTGACAAAGGACATGGCCTGAATGATAGGGTCTCATTGAAGCCTTTCCTGCTAGAGCGACCCTTGAAGCACTTACTTTCAGAGGCATAAATAACATTTTTTAGAAGTACAACAACATTTTTTATAAGTATAGGAATACATTTTCTCCAGTGGTATATCAGCATAAGTGTATATGAAGCATATGATGTTTAACATCTAGCCTAGTCATTGATGTTCTTATGTCACTAATTATAAATTCTAGGAACTACATAGCGTATATATAGGAACAAACACATTTATTTATATATATAGATATATACATGCTATTGTTGGATTATAAAGGTGCTTTTTATATGTTTTTTCATATGTTTTTTCATACGTTGTTCTATATATACTTTATATATATATATATATATATATATATATATATATATATATGTTTTTTATATATATTTTCTAGGTTGGTTATGCAAAGCATTAGTTTAGTAGGACATTTTGCAAGAGTGCTTATCATATTATTTTTATTAGCCTCCTTATTGGCTTATGCTAAAAAGAAAATGGTATTTAAAGGGATTTTGAATTTTTTGTAACTGTTTTAAAGTCTGATGAAGCGTCCTTGGAGATGCGAAAGTGCTTACTTTTTGTTGGAATAAAGAAGTACATTTTTTAACTGACTTTAAGAGGTTTGCTTCGATTGTCGTGGGGTACCTACCATTTCTTTATGTGTCTCTCTTTCTGTTCTTTTTTTTGCAGTAATGTTTTTCATTCCTTCCACATTCAGTTTTGTTTTCTTTCTTTTCACCTGCCCCTTGGCTATTTTTTCCACTATGTCTTTTGGCAAAATTATGCCTTTTTTTCTGTAGACTGAAGGTTTTCTTGTAGAAAAATGTTATCATCCCCTGCAATTTGTGTGTCACATTAACAAAGCGGTGCCCTTTTTAGTATGTAATCTCTCTGCTTTATAGACATTAATCAATTTCTTTTTCATCCTTGTTATTTGTTGTGAACGCCTTCCTTTGTTTCAGTTTTATTTTTTCTATGTACTCTGAATCCTCAGATTGCTGAATACTTCTATCCAGAATTCCAAAGTTGTTAGTGCTATTATCATTTTCCTGGGGGTTGAGTGATCTTTACTGACTACAGACACTTCATTTTCTAAATGTGTTCTATTTGCTCTTTGCCTAACATTTTTTATCTCATCAGTCCAGCCATTAATATATGTAACAACAGTTCTCCAAGCTGTGCCAATTGCATCCCAATATAAGATGATTATGTTATAGTATTAATTATGTAGGGCAGTAAAGCCTTTTGTAATGTGATTCTTGGTCAGATTCTTGTGCATTCCTTTAAAGGAAAAAATTAATTTCTTTCTAGCCAAGTATCTCCTTTAACCAATATGTGTACGTTTGTGGTCATAATAAATGAACCTATTAAGCAAAACATGTGCTAAGTCCTATCATAATAAACAAGAAACACAAACATCTAAATGGACTCTATCCATCGGATTTAATAAACTCCCATGTAGGACTAGCGTAGTCCTACACGGAAGTGCCTGTATAGGAGCAGGATGGCAGCGCACCTTGCATATTAATGAGGCGCACTGCCCGAGCTCCTAGGCCTACACAGAGCATGTAAGAGTGCAGGAGGCATGTCTGAGAGCAGAGCTGTCAGACTAAACATGCTCCCGCAATGTAGAACAGCAGAAAGGGGTAATAAATGAGCCAGACCACTCATAGGTGTCCTCATATCCCCACCAACAGTCCCCCATGTGTACAACAACAACAGTACATATAAATAAAATGAAGAAACCATTTAAAATTTTTTTTTAATCTGAGTGAAGCTAACCATAGGTGCAGGAGTATGCCCATTGCTTAGCTACAGTTAAAGCAGCTTAAAAGGCTGAAGAGGATAACAAGGAAGATATATGCAAATGAAGCAGCACAGCAGTAGTGTAGTGGGGAGAGCATTCGCCTAATGAGCAGGCATTCCTGGTTCGAGTCCCACAGCAGCACATTCTATTTTACATGGCAAAGCATGTTATGACCAATATTATTGTTGCAAAACCCACTAAATAACATATATTTATGAACTGGAGTACTGCAGTAAATGCACATGTGAGGTGTCAGTGTTATAATGAATAAGGCACTAGTAAGCAGGTTTAAGCACAAATAAGCAGTAGTAAGCATATTTAAGCACTAGTAAGCAGGTTTAAGTGCATTTGCGTGGCGGTAAGCAATGCCTACACTAGCTAAGCAATTCTAAAGCTAGCTCTCTGTAAGCAGATGTAACAACAGGTTAGCAGTGCTTACCATTGCAGAAACCCACTTACAAGTGCTCAAAAGTGCCTTAATCACTCTGTATCCAACATCCTTTGTTCTGCCCATCAACAAAATAAACAGCCATGCAGGGCTTGAACCCAGGACCCTATATACCATAGTCCCAGTAGTTATCCACCAAGCTATCACAGAAGTACAGAAGAATGAGGTAGTAGTAAACATGTCCTCACCATAGTATAACCAAACTGACCCTGTAAAAGGCATCAATATACAGTCATATCTGCCATAGCCCACTACATAACATAAATATGTGAACTGGAGTACAGCAGTAAGCCCAGAAGTGAGGTGTAATTGTAATCGAGTGTTGAAGTCCCCAATAAAACACAAGGACCCCATAGAGTGTACATGCACATCAATCAGGGATACTAGGCATACATATAAGGTGTAATGAATAATACAATGCCAAAAAGGCATTATAATGAATGTCTAATGTAAGCAATGCTAAGCATTGCACAGGCCAGCTTAAGAGGTGTGAGCAATGTGTAGACCAGCTAACTCATTGTGCCCAGTGATATAACCCTCTAAACAATGCCAACCTTAGGTAAGCAGGTTTGCCCATAGCTTAGCCTTTTCAAAACTAGCCAATCATGGAAAAGTGTGCAAAATCAGCCCTACTTAAACCCAAGAGGTGAGAATAGAGTTCATAACTGGTTGTAGATTCCCCTTGCAGGCACTATGGCAGTAAGGGGGAGAAGGAGTGTGCTTCTGGGCACAGCGCTGGTGCATCCAGGAGTCCAAGGTCATGGCAGAACTCCTAGTTAAAGACCACACACAGAGACTGCTACAGGGCCAGTACCAGGTCTCCTAATATAAGGTGGAGGCCTGGGACCATCTCGCCCGTGACCTCACCAGTGCCACTGGCATACCCCGAACTGGTGAGCAGGTCAGGCACCACTATGCCGACCTGAAGTGGCGGAAGGGGGACCTCTTGGAGGAGTGGCTCCAAGAGGCTAGAGCATCAGGGGATGTTCCAGATGTGTGTAAGTATCACCCCAGTATGTGTGTAATAAGTGCCAGCTCAGGTATATCATGGATAGGTATGGCTAAATATTCCTCTTATGTCCCCCACAGCTGCAACGGAGCGGATTGCGAACCAGGAGACCCACATCAGCCGCCTGGTGCAGTTGTGACGCAAGGCAGGTCAGTAATACTCATGCTTTTACTGTCATAGGAAATAAAAATAAAAGTAGTAGTAAAGTAATTGCTAGTATAAAACCTGTATTGTTCAAGACAAGTACTGCATGCACAAGAGAATATGGCAGGCAGAGTCTCATATTGTTTGTATGGCAATAAAAGTGTAATATCCTGACAAAACAGGTCTAACTGCTGGACTGCATATACTGCATGTGTATATGCTGGTATCATATGGTAATATAGATTTGCTATCATGTAATACTACTGTTGTATTAAGCACTGTTACCCACACCATGCACCATAAATTGAATGTGTAGGAATACCTGTATATGACAGGTGTAATCCCCAGAGGCCATTTAGTACAACTGAGAGACACATAGATAGTAAACAGGGAAAATGCAGACAACAAAAAGTGAATAGCACATGCAACTGAGATGTGAACTGTTGTTTTTTTTAGCACACACAGCCACGGTTCGAATCCTGTCAGTAGTAGTAGTCTGCATACAGAATTTTACCCCACAACTGTACAGATATGTCCAGAATGTCTATTAAAGTGGCCCATATCTATTTCCTATCTACCTGGCCCCCTGGGAAATCAGTGGGATGATCCTAGACGCATAGGCAGCAAACAGGAAATACAACTGAATGACACACATCTATGACAACAAACCTGGCACACTAGCAACTTCCCAATACCTTATGTGACTAAGAAGCCACGTACGTCCCATTTACACCCCAACTTGTTAAGCTGTGGTCAGAGTGTGTACAGTAAGAGAGTGAGAAGTATGTGTATAATAGTGATGTAGAACCTGGAACTGTGTGTGGGAACATTCAGGTAGTGCTAATAAACATTCCTCCCACAGATCTGTCAGATACCAACACTGTGCCCAGAAATACAAGAATGATATGCAGTTGCTCTGAATAATGAGGTATTACACATCACTGTTGCCCACACTGCCCCACAACATATAACTGTCTAGGAAATCTGTATAAGAGTGTTGTTATACAAGGTCAGAATGCATAAGCACAGGGGATTAATAAGACAGAAAGCAGATTGGAGATATACAGCAATATCAATATAGCAGACACAACTGTGATGGATAGTGTTTAAGTTGTAGCAGACCCAGACATGATCTGAATCCTGGGAGTGGAATTAGACTGCATACAGATTCATACTCCTCAACTGTACACATGAGGCCAGAATGTCCAGTATATGTGCCCATATCTGCTGCCTGTCCCCCTGTCCCCCTGTCCCCCTGGTACGTCTGTGGGATGATCTCAGATGTGTAGCCAGCAAACAGGGAATACAAGTGATTGTCAACCATCATGAGAACACACCTGTCACTGTAGCAACCCCCGAAACTGTTAGGAAAGTAATATTGCATGTATGTCCTATCTACACTCCCATGTTGTCAAGCTGTGACCAGAGTGTGTACAGTAACAGAGTGAGATGTATGTACATAATACTAATGTGTAAGCTGGAACATGTGTGGTAACAGTCAGGTAGTGTTAACAAACATTGCTCACACAGGTACATTGGATATGAACACTGTGCTGAGAAATACAGACCAATATAACCTGTACTGGTACTGTCCACCCTATTATTGTAGGGGATTGTAAGTGCTGCAGTACAGACACCTTCGGGGCTGTGAAGGTGCAGTGGTGACTGCCCATGGGTGGGGACCTCAGTCCCACTGTTACCACTAGGGAGCTTGCGGGCTTCCAATATCCCAACACCCCTCCCCATCAAGGTGTTTACCCCCCATGTGTCATATACCAACCCTGCATGTGTCTTGTGTGTCTTGTCTGTTAACCTATCCAACCTGCCTTCCCAAATATATCTACTACCCCTCCCCAACATCCCACTCTCACCTGAAAAAAAGAAAAAAAGGTCAATCTGTTCCAACAGAAAAATCTCGCCCCATACATAGCTGTCCATTTCACACACCTGTCCACTGGACACATGTAATCCGATCTAACTGGCATCACAACTTATTACTGTATGTGAGAGTCAAAGAGAGGTGTTATTCCCTGGGTCCCGCCTGTTTCAGTGTATGTGCTATGCGTTGCCTCTTTGCCAAGACCAGGGCATACTGGGCACGCCTCCTTCTGCCTACTTGGGCAGGCTCAGGTTGCTCCTCCTCCGAGTCACTCTGTGCCTGTGTAGACCTTGGCAATGGTGGGGGGCTGTGTGGCCCTGCCCCATGCTGTTCCTGCTGCAACTGTTTCTGCAAGATCATATTGTGTAGCATGGCACATACAAGGAGGAAAATTTGGGTACATGTAGCTGGTGAGTACTGCAAGGCTCCATAGGATGAGTCCAGGCACTGGAACCATGACTTGAGCATCCCAAACACATGCTCTGCTATAATTCTGGTCTGTGCATGTGCCTCACCATGGAGTTCTTTTTCAGGTGTGTGTGCATTTCTGATGGGTGTCATCAGCCACGGCTCCAGTGCGTATCCAGCATATCCCACTAGGTGACCATCATGGATGTCCCCATTGGCAAATCTCTGGTACAGCTGCGTCAGATGACAGATGTGGGAATCATGATAGCTTCCAGGGCAGCCAGCATACACATTCATTATTATGCACTGGGCATCACACACGAGCTGGCAGTTGATGGAGGGGAAGCCCTTGCAGTTGATGTAGACCATACCCTGCTCACTGGGTGGTGCTTTGATGCATATGTGCATGCAGTCTATAGCACCCACTACCTCATGGTATTCTGCTATTTGTTGGAACAGTTGCATATTGCTGGCCAATGTCTCACGGGTGTTGGGGAAATATACGTGCTCACTGACATGTGCTGACATGGCATCAAGGAACTGGTGGAGTACCCTGGATGCTGATGCCTGTGAAATCCCCATCATTTCCCCAGTTGGCCTTTGGAAGGTACCTGTAGCTAGTATTCATAGGCCTACACATACCTTGGTATCCACTGGGATGGGTTCCTCTCTGTTAGTTCTGTGTGTCAGGCGTGGCCGGCGCAGCTCAACAATTTGCTGTAGGAGGTCCCTGTCCACCCTATAGCGCTCCGCTATCTCCAGCTCATGTAGCCCCTGGTAGGTTACCCTGGGTCTGTACACTCTTTTCCATCTCCTCACTGTGGGTTGGTCAACAGCATTCACATCCTCACCACCCTCAGCCTCTTCCACAAGTTGTTGTATGACAGCTATTACAGCCCCTATCATTTTGCTGTTGTGAGTGTTAAAAGTTCCTCGCTTGTTTACACAGTGGTGTAGAGTGTGGGAAAAACCAGACGGGAAGGTGATTGCATAGCTTGTAGTAGTGTTCTGGGCTGGGCTGGTCTGCTGCCTGTGTAATTGGCTGATTCTGATACATTTCACCTGCCAGCTAAACTAATTCTCCTTGATTACATTCCTACTGCTGTTTTCCCTTCCCATTGCTTTCCTGTTTAAGCCCGTGTGTGCGCCGCACAAACAGAATGCTCAAATGTGCACACTGCTGCTATTTCCTGGTTTAACTTCTTTTTTCTTCTTGTAAAACTCGGCAGGCAGTGCACACACCCACTTAGGCTTTGTAAAGAGTGCTAGGCAGGTTTAGACACACCCCCTAGTTTAGCTGTGCTAAGCTAGGAGCAAACCCGAGCCACAGGGCTCCAATCCGCTTACAGTATGCCTGACACACCCCCATGATGTCACCTAACTCCTAGGCTTGCACCAAGCTATTCCTACTCTTACACTGTTGGGACCTGACTCACATGCTGGGGAAAACTAGGATTCACTATCCTTCCCCTCATTTGCATAGGATTGCCTGCTAATGCATAGTTACATGTCTCACACTGAGCCTAACCCCCTTAGCAGCCACTACTCACTGGCGATGTTGTCTTCTACCTGCCATTGACTTGCATGGCAGAATACTGATTTTAGTTAGAATGCTTAATTTAGGTTAATTTTATTATTTTATTATTTTCCCCCTGATCCTGTTTGCGCACCACTGCCCTACGCTTAAACAGCCGAGATCGGCTAAAAAAATATAAGTTGATTTTTGTGGGTTTTTTTACTGTTTGCAATGCCAATGGCATTATACTTGGCCATTGGCATGCTTACTACATGATATGCAGCCTTTACTTGGAGCTGTCAAGGTCCGTTTTGGATTTTGCAGAAATGTACTCAGTTACTAACTGTGTACATTTCTGCAGATAGCACTAGTCCTGCACGGACTGTTGCAAGCTTCCTGGATTGCAAAATCTCCTCATTTGCATAGATTTCTCCTGCAAATGGGATGATTTGCATACAAGGGCTTAGTCCATGCAGGATTAGTGCAGGACCGCTCGTACACACACCTCCAGGCTGTTCCTGGATCGCACGGTAGACATATTGCCTGCTTGAGCTCCTGCACCAATCTTGCACACCATGCAGACTTCTGGGAATCCGGGGGTATAATTTGATTCCTAGTGTAACTATGTTTACCTAATCAAACTATCTTCCTAAAACCACTACAGAAATATAGCTAGACTTAACTTGTTGTCCTAACACTATTGCAGCATAGTCTATTTGTCTTCATACTAATAGTCGTAATTTGAGTGCATTATTATTTTGAATCCTAACTTTTATTATATAAGAAAGACTTATGTATATTGACTAATTAGATATAGCTTGAGTCAAACATATAAGTTGGAGTTAATATATTAGAAAATATAAATCCATAATTATTTAAGAACATTTTATATTATTTATATTATTATATTAGATTAATATTTCTAATAAATTAATATTTTTATAACTAAATGTATTTGTACTCTGCATGTCCTTTCTATCCTTCTCATAAGAAGTATGTATTTCTTATCAGTATTCAAAATCATGCTTTCAATGCAATTTGAGTAACAAGTAACATTAACAAAATACTATACAAGATTAATAATCAATTACTCAGTCTCAATTAAATAATCTGGTATCTCAAATGTATTGATTTGTATCAACATATTTTATTATTTTATAATATGTTATGGTACCATACAATTCTAGCTTAATATATCTGTTTATTATAATAAAGTGGTCACTTTCATCTATTAAGACATTTCATCATATACAATTCTTTTAATAAGAAACTATACAGCATTCTATATAGGTAAGATGGATAGAAGGTTTCGGGACAGAATAAGAGAACATATTTACAACATTAATAATGGGATTATTACTAATGCTCTGGCAAAACATGTTATACAAAAGGGTACACGTCATAGCTTTAAGTTTCTAGCTATTGACACTATACCACTTAGTGCAAGAGGGGGAGATGTAATGAATATAACTGAAAACAGTGAGATGAGATGGATCATTAGAATAAGGGTGAACAAGGGTAGTGGACTGAATGATAAAATATCTATTAAACCTGTACTAAAAGCAAGACCCAGAAGGAAAAGATAAATACTGAGACTGTCTACTATATATATATATATATTACACACATATATATATATATATATATATATATATATATATATATATATATATATATATATATACACACACACACACACACACACACACACACACACACACACACACACACACACACACATACATACTTTTAGCTTATTTATACATGTAGATGTTATGTTTGGATTTTATTCACAATTTTTATTCTGTTTTATGTATGAATTTCTTAGTACTGTAGCACTTTAAACACTGTCATGTGATGGTATAGCATTTTTTGATTGGTTGTATGTTTTTAAAAAGGGGAAAGGTTGGTGTATTTTTTGTCTGATGAAGCAGTAGTGATTACTGCGAAAGCACTCACAATAAACTTGGATTACTTGAACACTTTGGACTGTTTTGTGCTGAATAGCTATGTATGCTTAAAGCTGTTGCTGTGGTTTGGTTAAGATTTCTACTTTTTGCTACAATTTTTTACACTTTTGGACTTAGTGAACCGTTTATCCTGTTTGCTGCTGTTTTTTACTGCCTATACAGAAGTATAATTTAAAAATCAGATGTTCAGAATTACGTATTCAAACACATTTTCAAACTGTATTCATATTAACCATGTATATTTTATGTGTTAATAAATATTTAACAAAATTTATGCCATCCAAGTACATGTTCACCCATTCATTGAATTTTACCAATTTATTTCTTATATACGTTTGTTACTTATATATTTCTGTCAATATTTCTAGCAGTTGTTAGTATGTGCATTATCATAAATTATTATACTTTTATATGTTATGCTTTTATATGTTCAGCCCAGAAATTAGTAGTTTATTGGCCATTTTGGGCTAATTTCTATCTCTTTCATTTCCCTGCTATAAAACCTGCATTTGCAAGGTTTTTGTGCTATTATACAGCTCAACGAGCTCCTGCCTGGTGACCTGCAGAGTTTACAGCAGCAGAGAAACAAAAGAGAGACCTTGGAGTGATTAAGTATATTTTTCTGCATTTTCTTGCTGCCTTTAGCTAATTCCGCCTAAAACACCAATTTTTTAGAGTTTCTGTGATTTAAAAAGCTTGTTTCAGCTACATATTGTACTTATTTACTGCCTGCACTTCAACAAAGTTGTTTTTGTGTTTAAATTACCTGTTTAACTGTTGTAGGCTACACACTCAAGTTCGATTGCCATTTCTGTGCATTTAAAGTATTTTTTTGATTGTATCTGCTTTATTTTCTGAAAAAAAAAAAAAAAATATATATATATATATATATATATATATATATATACTTGTTTTCCCACCTTTCTAAGCTAGTATAGTCCAATTTTCAGGTTAGTGCTGAATTCAGGGCTGTGTTACAAGTTACTGTGTTTGCCCATGCCTTACTTGGATAGAAGGAAGTTTCTCTGTTCACCTGTGAGAGAGGGGAGCTTTGAGCAGCCTATCTGTCCCTGGAGGAGTGGTTTCAGCCCAGAAATTAGTAGTTTATTGGCCATTTTGGGCTAATTTCTATCTCTTTCATTTCCCTGCTATAAAACCTGCATTTGCAAGGCTTTTGTGCTAGTATACAGCTCAGCAAGCTCCTGCCTGGTGACCTGCAGAGTTCTACAGAAGCAGAGAAACAAAAGAGAGACCTTGGAGTGATTAAGTATCATTTTTCTGCATTTTCTTGCTGCCTTTAGCTAATTCCGACTAAAACGCCAATTTTTTAGGGTTTCTGTGATTTAAAAAGCTTGTTTCAGCTACATATAGCCTAGTATGAACCTATGAACCTATATTGTACTTATTTACTGCCTGCACTTTAACAAAGTAATTTTTGTGTTTAAATTACCTGTTTAACTGTTGTAGGCTACACACTCAAGTGTGATAGCCATTTCTGTGCATTTAAAGTTTTTTTTTACTGTATCTGCTTTATTTTCTGAAAAAAAACTTGTTTTCCCACCTTTCTAAGCTAGTATAGTCCAGTTTTCAGGTTAGTGCTGAATTCAGGGCTGTGTTACAAGTTTATGTGTTTGCCCATACCTTACTTGGATAGAAGGAAGTTTCTCTGTTCACTGTGAGAGATGGAGCTTTGACCAGCCTATCTGTCCCTGGAGGAGTGGTTTCAGCCCAGAAATTAGTAGTTTATTGGCCATTTTGGGCTAATTTCTATCTCTTTCATTTCCTGGCTATAAAACCCGCATTTGCAAGGTTTTTGTGCTAGTATACAGCTCAGCAAGCTCCTGCCTGGTGCCCTGCAGAGTTCTACAGCAGCAGAGATACAAAAGAGAGACCTTGGAGTGCTTAAGTATCATTTTTCTGCATTTTCTTGCTGCCTTTAGCCAATTCCACCTAAAACGCTGATTTTCTAGAGTTTCTGTGATTTAAAAAGCTTGTTTCAACTACATATTGTACCTGTTTTACTGCCTGCACTTTAACAAAGTCATTTTTGTTTTTAAATTACCTGTTTAACTGTTGTATGCTACACGCTCAAGTGTGATAGCCATTTCTGTGCATTTAAAGTGTTTTTTGATTGTATCTGCTTTATTTTCTGAAAAAAACAAAAACAAACAAAAAAAAACAAAAAAATATATACTTGTTTTCCCACCTTTCTAAGTTAGTATAGTCCAATTTTCAGGTTAGTGCTGAATTTAGGGCTGTGTTACAAGTTACTGTGTTTGCCCATACCTTACTTGGATAGAAGGAAGTTTCTCTATTCACCTGTGAGAGAGGGGAGCTTTGAGTAGCCTATCTGTCCCTGGAGGAGTGGTTTCAGCCCAGAAATTAGTAGTTTATTGGCCATTTTGGGCTAATTTCTATCTCTTTCATTTCCCTGCTATAAAACCTGCATTAGCACAGTTTTGCACACTGGGCAGCGTGGGTTAGCTAGGGTATAACTACTCCCGGCTCCACAAAGTCTACTCTTCAATTTTTCCCCTGGAACTAGACAAACTTTCAACTTAGGCACTCAAACCATTCACTTCTCAGCCCAGCACTTGCTCAAAACTCATAGCAAGCACTAATAAACCTTAGCACTAGACCCCCCCCCCTATACTGTAGAAAAGGACAAGGCTCTTTCGACCTTACCAGCCAATCAGTAAAATAGCTCACTGTACCTATCCAGGCATGTCCAAAGGGCAGTTTCAGGTGTACTCTCCAGTCCAAATGGTGAATCTGGACATTTTGAGGCAATGTTACAACTGCCTCATGTACACAGACAACCCTCTCCTCCTACCACCAAACACTAATACATGCAAGAAATACAATTATACAGTCAAACTGGAGGCTCAGCTCTCTAAACCCAAGAATGGACCAGACAGTCAAGAGGAGAAGGGAATTACTTGCATCACACCACCAGTCTAACATAGACCTACGAAACCAGCACCGGCAAAAAACACACATAAATACACAAAAACATACTCGGAGGTTCTAAATAAAAAGTTGCAAAAGCAACAGAGACCACCAAAGCAGACATCCAAGCAACCTCCACCCCTCCAACACAAACCATGAAACACATACTTCACAAAACCAGTGTGCCACACAATCACAGCCCTTAAGGCAATATAACATACCCAACACACTAGTAATAGGTGACTCTATAGTCAGGCACACTGATGTCCCACTGACTATGCTGAACAAGGAGAAGGTGACTGTTAGCTGCCTGTTGGGTGCCAGGATCTGCCACATAACACAAGCACTCAGGCCACTCCAGAAAAAGTACAAATACGACTCTGTCATTGTCCATGTTGGTGTGAATGACCTGAGCCATACCTCCCTGGACTACATGAAAAGAGACATGGAAGAGCTCTTTGATCAAGTAGCCCAGGCTGGTTTGACCTGAGTAGCATCCTGCCCTCACCAAGAATGATTCCACGGTATAAAGAAAAAAATATCAATTTCAACAATTGGTTAAGCTTCTGGTGTCATTCAAAGGGGATCCAGTGTCTGTCAGCCTGGGATGACATGCTCGATAAGCCACGATGCTTCACTAGAGACCACTTGCACTTGTCACCCTTAGGCTTTTGAATACTGGCCAAGGCTCTTGCCACTCCCATAGTGCCTTTTTTAGGCAAGGCTCAAAAGACAAACCCACCGCCGTAAATAGCACAAGTAACAAAAAACTGAGGGTAATGGTACTTAATGCTAGAAGTCTAAACCTCAAAAAATCATGCACTCGAGGCACTATTCAGTATGGAGAAAATCGATATATGTGCAGTAACAGAAACCTGGTTTAAGGCTCCAGAGAGCACCCCTGCTGTACCAGGCTACAACTCATACTATACATTTCAGCCACAAAACCAGGACCGAAATACAAAAGGCAGGGGCGTATCTATATTCATCAAGGATACCCTCACCTCCAGGTTAGTGGCACAGCACGATGCTTCAGAGATCATCCACGTGCAATTAACAATGGGCAGAACTGCAGTTCAAATTGTAGCTTTCTACAGATCACCCATCATGTCTCAGGACACCCCATTCCACATTTCTGGAAACACTGGGAAACATAAAGGTCCTACCAAACAACCTGATATTGGGTGATTTCAATTACCTAAACATTAATTGGGTGAACTACTCAAGTACTAACTCCCTTGCCCAACATTTCCTAGAATTTATAAACTCAAATGCCCTGGATCAACTGGTCAACACCCCAACCAGAGGTAACAACATATTGGACCTGGTCATCACCAACATGGGCAACCGATGTTCCACATCAAAGGTCAACCCCTCGCTGGTTAGATCTGACCATAAACTAATCACTCTGGATATCCACATTCCACCTCCACCCCAGGTCAAAGAAACCACCGTGAAAAACTTTTCAAAAGCAAACTTCACATTACTTAAGACTGAGGTGGAAAGTTTCAAATCCCTCATGGATAATGCTGCCCAAGCTGCAAAATCCTTTACTAATGCACTCTATGGGCACCTACAAGAATGCATGGATCATGCTATCCTAAGCAAAGCCAAGACTTACTCCTCCAAGAAAAGGAAACCAGTCTGGTGGACCCCTGCCATAAACAAGCTATACAACAGAAGGAGGAAACTAGTGCAGAAAAGAGCAAATCCCAAGAAGGGAAGACATCCCTGATCAGTATCAGCAAGAAACTATGATCCCTCATAAAATCATCCAAGGTGAGCTTCGAAAGAAAAATTGCCAATGACTCCAAAGACAACCACAAGGCATTCTTTAGCTATATCAAGAATCTAAGTGGCAATTCTCAAATCTGCTCAGAGATAGTGCAGAATGGCACAAAATACACTGAACCGACCAATATTGCCAACATCCTGGCAGACAGGTTCAGTGCAAACTTCACTCCCCTCTCACCCCCAAAAGGGCCCAAAACCATACCAGAAGAATGTAGTGCCTCTGAAATCACAGACACTCAGGTTAAAACAGCCCTCTCCAAAGCCAAAAACACAGCATCAGTGGGACTGGACGGTGTCCCAGGTTGCATCCTACACGAGCTCAAAGATGAACTAACCCCTCACCTAAACACACTGTTCAAACTCAGCCTCTCCACAGGCTACATGCCCATAGAGTGGCACACAGCAATGGTTATTCCGCTCTACAAAGGTGGAGTCACAACAGACCCCTGAAACTATTGCCCTATATTTGTGCCTTTGTGCCTTTATTACTGTTTTATTGCCTTATTTTCCTGTGTTTGTGAGCTTATATTGTTGATTGCACTTGTGGGCTAAAGTATTGCTTAAAAGTAACTAACAGGCTAATACACTCAAGTGTACCAGCCTTTGATAGCAATTTAGTCGAAAACAAAGCATTTACTGCATTTTTTCCTGTCTGTTTGAAAAAAAACAAAAAAAACCAAAAAAATATTTCTCCTTTCCTAAACTTTACTTGCTAGTTGTTCCAGTGATCAGATTTGCTGATCCCTGGGCTTTGTATTTGGTTTCTGTGTTCCTCCATTTTCTTGTGTGGCCAGAGGTAGTTTCTTTACTCACCAGTGGGAGTGGGGAGTACTGAGCTGCTTGTTTGTCCTCAGAGGAGTGGTTAGAAGCAGCAACTTGTAATTTGTTGGCCATTTTGAGTCATTTCCTGTTATTTTCCAGCCCCCTGCTATAAAGCACGTTAGCTGATTTAGCGGAGCTGCTACCGTTACACACTAGGGCAGCCGGTTAAGCAGATTTAAACTATTAGGGCTACCTAAAGTTCACTCTTCAAATTTTCCTTAAAACTACCTTCCTCAAAGTGTACTACTGTTCTATTTAGTGTATCCTCCAACTATAAATTATCTCTACTTGACTCCCAAGTAGACTATTCTCTATCCGTATAGCTAAGCACTTGCTCCTACAGTACTTATCACCTCGATACAGCACTCTTGTTATAGAAAGTACCCCAAAAAAGCAAACCCCATTTCTCGGTCACCCACATCCCCAAAACCTTTTTTTAAGTTTTTCTGTCTATTCCTTCTAGCATGTCGAGGGATCGGTTGCTAATAACCTCTCCTGCTCAGCTGGTGAACCTGGGATTATTGAGGCGATGTTACAATTGCCTCATGTACACAGACAACCCTCTCCTCCTCCCACAAAACACAAATACATGCGAGAGATGCAACTATACGGCCAAACTGGAGGCTGAGCTCTCTCAACATAGAACTGGCAAGACCAGACAGGAGGAGAAGGTAACCACACACACTATAGACCCAGTCTCACATAATACCATCACAACCTCAAATCATACACATAAACACACAAAGACATACTCAGAGGCTCTGATCAAAAATCTACCAAAATAGCAGAGGCCACCAAAGCAGACACCCAAACAACTACCACCTCAGAACACAACACCTGCATCACATAGACCACACAGTCAGAGTGTCAAGCAGTCACAGCCCTTAAGGCCAAACACTATGCCAGGCACACTAGTCATTGGTGACTCCATAGTCAGACACACTGACGTCCCGCTCACCAGACTGAGTAAGGAGAAGGTCACAGTAAGCTGCCTGTCGGGTGCTAGAATCCGCCACATAACGCATGCACTCAGGTCTCTCAACAGCAGGTACAAGTACGACTCAATCATTGTCCACGCTGGTGTAAACGACCTGAGACGTACCTCCCTGGACTACATGAAAAGAGACATAGAGGAGCTCTCTGACTATGTAGCCCAGGCAGGTATGACCCTGACCTTGAGCAGTATCCTACCTTCACCAAGAATGATGCCACAATACAGAGATAAGATGATCAGTTTTAACAATTGGCTTAAACTCTGGTGTCATTCAGAGGGGATCCAATGTCTGTCTGCCTGGGATGACATGCTGGACAAGCCACTCTGCGCAAGGGCTTGGGCTTGCACTTGTCACCCTGGGATTCGGATTTTGGCAAAGGCTCTTGCCACCCCATAGTGCCTTTTTAGGCAAGGCTCAAATTCTAAACCTACCACCCTAGAACAAAACAAAGAAAAAAAAGGGTAATGCTGCTCAATGCCAGAAGTCTCAACCTCAAGATGCACGCACTCGAGGCCCTTCTCAGTATGGAGAACATCGATGTCTGTGCTGTGACAGAAACCTGGTTCAAGGCTCCTGAGAGCACCCCAGCACTATCAGGTTTTACCTCATATCATGCGTTCCGCCACAAAACCCGGACAATACCAAGAAAGGAGGAGGGTATCCATATTCATCAAGCCCGCCCACACCTCAAGTTTGGTGGCATCGCGCGATGCATCGGAAACCATCCAGGTGCAATTAACCATAGGCAAGACTGCTATACAAATTGTAGCATATTACAGGCCACCCTCGCAAACTCAGGAACCTCACATGGCCTTCCTGAAAACACTGGAGGGATAAATGTATCTCCGAACACCATCATACTAGGTGACTTCAACTACCCTAATATAGACTGGGAACACTACTCAAGCCCAAACACTCTAGCCCAAAAGTTCCTGGAATTCATAAACTCAAATGCCATGGAACAACTAGTCACCATCCCCACAAGAGGAGAACATACTTGATCTCATCATCACAAACATGGGAGCACAATGTTCAACGCCAGAAGTATACCCCTCACTGGTGAGATCTGATCACAAACTAATCTCGCTGGAGGTCCTCATCCGCCCCACCGAAATGAAAAAGACCACAGTAAAGAACTTCTCAAAAGCCGACTTCACACTTCTAAAGACTAGTGTGGTCTCCTTTAAGGCCCCTGAGCCGGCGGTTAACATTACTCAAACCGCTGAATCACTTGCAAATGCCTTCTACCAGCACCTGCAGGGCTGCATGGATCAGGCAATCCCAAGCAAAACAAAGACTCTTTGTACCAAAGGCAAGCATCCAGTCTGGTGGACCCCAGCCATAAACAAACTCTACAATAAAAGGAGAAAGCTACTACAAGATAGAGCAAAATCCTTAAAAGGTAAGACACCGCTGATCACTATAAGTAAAAGCTAAGCGCTCTCATAAAATCATCCAAAACTAATTTTGAGAAAAAAGTAGCTAAGGACTCTAAAGACAACCATAAAGCATTCTTTAGCTATGTCAGAAACCTAGGAGGAAACTCCCAGATATGCTCAGAATTAGTTCAAAATGATGTGAAGATTACTGATCCTACAGACATTGCCAACATACTGGCTGACAGGTTCAGTGCAAACTTCTCCCCACCTCCCCCCCTAAAGAAGAGATATCTATACCAAATGATTGTAGCCCCCCAAACATCTCCAACGCTCAGGTGAGAACTGCTCTCTCCAAGGCAAAGAACACAGCATCCATGGGACCTGATGGTGTCCCCGGCTGTGTGCTCCATGAACTCAACGAGGAATTAAACCCACAGTTAGGACAGCTGTTTAATCTTAGTCTCAACTCCGGATACGTACCCAGGAGTGGCACAGCGACTGTGGTCCCACTCCACAAAGGCGGTGCCTCCACCCACCCTGGAAATTACCGTCCCATTAGCTTGACAAGCCTGATCTGCAAAGTCATGGAAAGGATCATAATGGATCTCATAAATAAAGACATAGGGAATTTGCAGACTTTGGATCCAACCCAGTTTGGCTTTGTCAAAGGCAGATCATGCCTTTTAAACTTGGTTGACTTTTTGAAACAGTCACCAAGGCCATTGACGAGGAAAGGCAGTCCATACAGCCTACCTAGACCTGGCGAAGGCTTTCGATACAATACCCACTCGGGTATCATTGAAAAACTCATCAACTTAAATGTAAACCCATACATTACAAGATGGGTTGCAAACTGGCTGAGTGACAGAACCCACAGGGTCAGAGTTGCTGGCGCCATGTCAGACTCTAAGCCTGTCACAAGTGGTGTCCCACAGGGCTCAGTCCTGGGCCCACTCTTGTTTGGCATCTACTTTTCTGAAGTACAAGCAAACACAGGAGGGTTATGGCTGACAAAGTTCGCAGATGACTGTAAACTGGGAGCCGTAGTTGAGAACACATCCGACACAGATATCCTTCAGAAGGGTCTCACAGAAACGGATAACTGGTGCCAGAGCCATGGCCTCAAGTTAAATGCCAAGAAATGCATAGTCATACCCTTCGGGAAAAATAAGGTTACCCCTAGCTACCATATAGGTGGCAATCCCCTGAACACAGAAGAAGTTATTAGGGACCTGGGAACCCAGGTTGACAGTAGCCTTTCATTCGACACTCATATTGCTAAAGTAGTTAGGAAGACCTTCTACATTGCCCACCTTATCATGAAGGGATTCACATCTAGATCAAGGGAAGTCATAGTCTCCCTATACTCATCACTCATCAGACCAATGATCAAGTACAATGCCCCATTCAGAATGTATCTGACCCGACACTTGCAGCAGCTGGAGAGGCCACAAAAGTTCCTCACCAAAAGGATAAAGGGTCTCAAAATCTGTCTTATGCTGCACGACTGAAAGAACTCCAGTTATATTCAGTTATGCAGCTTACTCAGAGGTGACCTATGCCTGACATACAAGGCCATGTCAAACCCAGATTTGATGAATATGCTTCATCTGAAAAATCTAGATCCCTCAGAGCCACAAGGGCGGGTGACTTAAACCTCGACACGGTTATTAATAGGACGTGCTGGAGGGATAGATTCATCACCCAAAGACTCCCTATGCTGTGGAACAAAATCCCGGTTTATGTGAGGCAGAGCACCTCGCTGGCCTTGTTCAAGAGGAATCTTGACCAATGGATGGGAGATCGCAGATACACCCCAGGGGTTACCCCAGTGTCACTGCTCGACAGAGGCACAGCTAAATAATGGGCATAGTTTCTCCAAACTAAGGGGTGGCGTAAGCCACAAAACTATGGCTAGGCTTATAAATGCCCTCGGGCAGATAGCCTAGTATGAACCTATGAACCTATGAACCTATAAGCCTGACTAGCTTGGTCTGCAAGGCTATGGAGCACATCATCATGGATCTCATTAACAGAGACATTGGGAACCTCCAAACACTGGACCCTACCCAGTTCGGCTTTGTTAAGGGCAGATCATGCCTCCTAAACCTGGTGGACTTCTTTGAGACAGTTACCAAGTCTATAGACAAGGGAAAGGTGGTCCACACAGCCTACCTAGACCTCGCAAAGGCCTTCAACACCATTCCCCATTCTGGTATTATAGACAAGCTCACGAGCCTGAACATAAACCCCTACATCACGAGATGGGTTGACAACTGGCTCATTGGCAGAACCCACATGGTAAGAGTTGTGGGAGCTAGGTCTGACTCTAAACTGTTTACAAGTGGTGTTCCCCAGGGCTCAGTCCTAGGACCCCTCCTGTTCAGCATATACTTTTCAGAGGTACAGACAAGCACAGGAGGACTATAGCTGACCAAGTTTGCAGACGACTGCAAACTAGGGGCTATAACTGGCTCTCCGGCTGACACAGACATCCTCCAAAAGGGTCTCACTGAGACAGATGCCTGGTGTCAAAACCATGGCCTCAAGCTAAATGCCAAAAAGTGCATAGTTATCCCCTTTGGAAAAAACAAAGTACCCACAAACTACCACATAGGTGGTAGCCCCCTAAATACGGAAGACGTAATAAGGGATCTGGGCACCAAAGTAGATAGAAATCTCTTCTTTGATAATCACATTACCAAAGTGGTTAGAAAAGCCTTCTATGTGGCCCACCTAATCACAAAAAGGTTTGCATCCAGATCAAAAGAGGTCATTGTGCCCTTCTACGCATCACTCATCAGACCCATCATAGAGTACAATGCCCCATTTGGGATGTACCTTACAAGACACCTGCAACAGCTGGGAATACCACAGAAGTACCTCACCAAGAGGATCACTGGCCTCAAACAGATGACCTATGCAACTCGACTGAAGAAACTCCAGCTGTACTTGGTTGTATGATGCCTACTCAGAGGTGATCTCTGCCTGACATACAAGGCCATGTCCAACCCCAGATTGATGGACATGCTCCACCTAAAGAAAACCATATCCCCTCGGGCCACATGCTCTAGGGATCTAAACCTCACCACAACAATAAATAGGATGTGCTGGAGGGATAGATTCCTATCCCAGAGACTTCCCATGCTCTGGAACAAGATTCCAATCTACATTAAGCAGAGCTCCTCACTAGCACTCTTCAAGAGAAACCTTGACGAGTGGATGGGAAACAGAAAGTTTACCCCAGGAATCACTTCAGTGGCTCTGCTGGACAGAGGCGCAGGGAACTAATCTAAAGGGGTGACGAAAGCCAACACATTCCAGCTAGGCTTTGGGCAGATAGCCTAGTACCTACCTATGAACCTATGAACCTATTAATCTATAAATCTAAGTTGACTTCCCTTCTTAGTCTAGCAGAAGCATATCGGCATCAAGCGGGAATGGAAATCAGACCAGAAGTAGATAAAAATCAGGCAGCAACTGAATGTGCCAAAAAACAAAATAAGGAATATAAGGAGAAGGATCAGATGAGAAGACAAGAAATATGGAAAATGCATAAATATAGCTGCAAGTACAGAAAACTCCTGGAACAACCTCATGTTGATCAGGATCTAATGCAGGAATGGGTAAAGAGAGGTGAATTCAAACCAAAAGATGAAAGGTTAATATTGGCGGCCCAAAACAGTGGACTGCATACACACTGGTTTACAAAGTCCATTGAACATGTGGGAGAAACAGACAAATGTAGGTTTTGTAAAGTAGAATTAGAAACAGTTGCATATCTTGTTGCTGGTTGTGACATACTAATGGCAGAAGGACTGTATACTGAAAGGCATAGTAATAAGGCAAGACTGTTGCATGGGGATTGTGCAAACATGATAATATTGAAGTAGCTGAAAAATACTGGAAACGAGCCATAAAACATTATAGAACATGATGAAGTTTATATCACACGGGATCACTCATTACCAACAGTTCAAAAGATAGATGCGAGAATACCAGATATAATGATCCATGAAAAAAAGACAAAAGTAGCATTGATCACTGAAATCGTTACATCCAGTGACTACAGTGTCTTGCGTACAGAGAGACACAAAGTCATAAAATGTCAGAATCTGCAGGCAGAAATGAGAGCAATGTAGAAGAAAGATACCCAGACAGTTCCAATAGTAGTAGGAGTAATGGGTCTTACAAAAAAGAATCTACAGTCATATTTAGATATGTTACTGATACATGTAATTCCTTACAAATTGCAGGAGTCATCAGTGGGCACATTGTGGGTGCTGTGAAGAGCACTTCTGGCTGACATCAAAGACTGAAACAATACTAATTTCATGAACTTTAATCATACTTGGACTTTGGAATGGGGTCCATTCCCGTCATTGTATTAGAAACCCCAAAGATATGGAGGAATTAAAAATGTAAAAGTTTAACTTTGAAACAAATATTATTTCACTGGTTAGAGACTACCTGATAGTTCCTTCATTGCAAGCTAGCATCAACTCAGCCATGTCAGAAACAGGCACGTAAAGTTGCAGAGTTCCCAAGGGTTTAGTATTAGGCCTACTACCGTTTTCAGTTTTATCATTTTAGATCCCCTCTCTGTTAAAATCTTAATGTGCACTGATGTCATTCTCTTACTGATACCTGATAACTCCTCCAACTTGCAGAAAACATTAAAAATGCAGAACTGGACCAGCAAGAACAAACTTACAACTTAACCCCAAGAAATCTGGTGTTATATTATTTGCCTTTCCCTCTGACTGTCAAAGACCAAAGGCAATCTCATTTCAAATGCCATCAGCAAAAACAGCAGGGTCGTATTCTTGACCTTATCATCTAACACTCAAAGAGAAATAACAGTTAAGTACAGCTATCCACAGCTAAAATGAACTACAAACTGACATACCCATTGTCCCTGGTAGCACACAAAATCTTTGTAAAAAATGTCCTCATCCCATAGTTGGAACATAGGCCCTTTGTCATTCCATTGCCATCTAATGGTGACTTCTTCCTATTGTAAGCTTCCAGGAAAAAAAAATAATGCTTTGTCCTTTTTACTGATTCTTGAGCACTTTACAGGATGCTTTAAGAAAATGTTTGTTTGTTACCAATGAACACAAAGTAGCTCTTCTACTAAATACACCAGTTTATAAGTTTATTAAATGTCACTGTTGTTTAGCTTGCAAGGTAAACCAGTAATAAAAGCAATAAATTAGCCTCCCATCAGTAACAGCAGCGAAACACTTACATTATGAGAACCACAGCCTAGAAACAGGGAAGAAAACCTTTTCCAAAATTCACCCAGTAGCTTGGAATCAGTTGCCAAATGAAATCTGTAACCAAGTAGTACGGAAGGGTGTTTAAAGCAAATACATGTTAAACAGTTTAGGGATGATGGATCAACTAATGGACTGGATGCAACAGGGTACACCAAACCTATGAATTAGTTCTTTCAACAACTTAATTGGTTACAGTTAATGCATCATTTTTGAATGTTTGGTATCAGATTTCTTAAATGGAATTCTATCAACTGTACTTACTTTAGTATATGTGTTTCAGATATAACATCTGTAATTCTATCAACTAGAGTCAACCACATAAATATTTAGGATAAATACTTAATTTAATGATCTTGCAATTTTTAAAAGTATCATTTATATAAATTCACTTTAATGACCTATCAAACAATTTTATATCAAAGTTGTCTGTGTAAATATTTAAAAAATAATTGCTGCTGTCAAAATGTTTATCCAATTGTAATTGTGAATGATCTTTACTTATGGTTTTGTTGGGAATTCGGGCTGCAGCTGAAAAAGGATGATTGACCAACCCATCTACCCAATTAACAGATATAAATAAAATTAATAAATACAATAAATAAATAAATAAATAAATAAATAAATAAACAAATAAATAATAGCTACGTTTTTCTTTAATAAATATTCTATCCAAAATAAACAGTTTAGGGATGATGGTTGTTTTGGACCATTTCTAGCTCTTTTGAAGTTCCCTGTTTAAAATCCGCCTCTGGGCATTTTTTTCTGGCTATACTACTCAGACAAGCTCCTCGTGGTCCTGCAGAGTGGTCCTAGCTACAGAGAACTCAGAAAAGTGACTACTTTCTTGATTTAAGTATATTTGCTGTTTTTTTACTTGAAATACCTTCTCTAGCTTACCCTAAACAAGCTTAAACTGTTTTTTAGCTGTTTGCTGCATTATTTAATATCTGCACTTAAAGTTACATTTTAGTCGAAATTGGTCGAAAGTTTGTTTGTTTGTTTGTTTAATTTAACTGTTGAGGCTGCCCACTAAAGTGTGCTAGCCTGTGTAACTGATTTATTACTGTTTCTGCATTTTCTGTGTGTTTTCTATCTAAAACAAAAAAAACAAAAAAATAATCCTTGTTTTCTCGCCTCTCCTTGACTAGTTTAGACCAGTTTACAGGCTTTGCTGTATTCTGGGCTGTGGTGTAGTTCCTGTGTTGTCCAGTACCTTACTTGGATAGAGGGAAGTTTCTTTGCTCACCAGTGGGAGTGGGGAGCCTTGAGCAGCCTACCTGTCCCTGTAGGAAGTGACCTCAGCACAAGAGCTGTAGTAATTGGTTGTTTTGGACCATTTCTAGCTCTTTTGAAGTTCCCTGTTTAAAATCTGCATTTGCTGCTTTGTCTTGCGCATAGCGCAGCGCTGGTTAAACAAGGTTAAACTTCTTCTGGCTCCGTCAAGTCTGCTCTTCAAATTTTCCCTTAAGGTAGCTCTACTTTTAGTATAATCAGACTACTCGCTATATTATAAGCCTAGCACTTGTTCTCAAAACTTCTCTACTAAGTAAGCACTCTCATACTAAGTAAGCACTACATCCACCTACCACCCCTGTGAATATCCACTTCCCTTAAAGGCACAGCACTCCATTATACTGTTCTAGCATGTCGAATGGTAGATTACTGGCATCCTCTCCAGTTCAGCTGGTTAATCTGGGTATCTTGAGACAATGCTACAATTGTCTCATGTACACAGACAACCCTCTCCTCCTCCCAGCAAACACAAATACATGTGAGAGATGCAACTATATAGCTAAACTGGAGGCTGAACTCTCTCAACTCAGGGCTGGCATGACCAGACAGGAGGAGATGGTAACCACACACACAACAAACCCAGTCCCACATAGACCTACCACAACTGCAAACCAAACACATAAAAACACAAAGACATACTCAGAGGCTCTAATAAAAAACTTACCAAAACAACAGAGGCTCCCAAAGCAGACATCCAAAAACCCACCACCTCAAAACAAAACACATGCAACACATACTTCAATAAATCAGTGTGTCAATCAATCACAGCCCTTAAGGCCAAACACCATGCCTGATACACTAGTAATAGGTGACTCTATAGTCAGACACACTGATGTCCCGCTTACCAGGCTGAACAAGGAGAGGGTGACTGTGAGCTGCCTATCGGGAGCTAGGATCCGCCACATAACACACGCACTCAGGTCACTCCAAAGCAAGTACAAATATGACTCCGTCATTGTCCATGCTGGCGTGAATGACCTGAGGCGTACCTCCCTGGACTACATGAAAAGAGACATAGAGGAGCTCTCTGATTATGTAGCCCAGGCTGGTATGACCCTGACCCTGAGCAGCATCTTGCCCTCACCAAGAATGATGCCACAATACAAAGGCAAGATGATCAGCTTTAATAATTGGCTCAAGTACTGGTGTCATTCTAAGGGGATCCAATGTCTGTCTGCTTGGGATGACATGTTGGGCAAGCCATGCTGCTTCGCAAGGGATGGCTTGCACCTGTCACTACTGGGCTTCCAGATATTGGCTAAGGCTCTTGCCACCCCCATAGTGCCTTTTTTAGGCAAGGCTCAAAAGACAAACCCACCTCCTTAGAAAACAAAAATGGAAAAAAACTAAGGGTAATGCTGCTCAACGCCAGAAGTCTAAATCTCAAGATGCCGGCACTCAATGCACTCCTCAGTATGGAGAACATCGACGTCTGTGCAGTAACTGAAACCTGGTTCAAGGCTCCTGAGAGCACCCCAGCACTACCAGGCTATACCTCGTATCATGCTTTTTGGCCCCAAAATCCGGGCCGAACCACAAAGGGAGGGGGAGTGTCCATATTCATCAAGGACACCCACACCTCCAGGTTAGTAGCAACACATGAAGCATCGGAGACCATACAGGTGCAACTAGCCATAGGCAAAACTGCTATACAACTGGTAGCATGTTACAGACCACCCTCCCAATCTCAGGAACCCCACTCAGCCTTCCTGAAGACATTGGAGGATATGAATGTATCACAAAATACCATCATACTGGGAGACTTCAACTACCCTAACATAGATTGGGTACATTATTCTAGCCCTAACACCCTAGCCCAAAGGTTCCTAGAATTCATAAATTCAAATGCACTGGAACAACTAGTCATCTCTCCCACTAGGGGAGATAATATACTAGACCTGATCATCACAAACATGGGGACAAAATGCTCCACATCGGAGGTATACCCTTCACTAGTGAGATCTGACCACAAGCTAATCACCCTGGATATACATATCCCACCTCCACCCCCAGCACAAAAGACCACAGTGAAAAACTTCTCAAAAGCAGACTTCACTCTTCTTAAGACTGAGATGGTATCCTTTAAGCACACTGGGCCAGTGGATACCACATCCCACAATGCTGAATCCTTCACAAATGCTTTCTATGGACATCTCCAAGAATGCATGGATCATGCAATCCCAAATAAATCCAAAACCCTCTCCACCAAAGGCAAGCGTCCTGTCTGGTGGACCTCAGCCATTAACAAATTGTATAACAAAAGAAGGAAGCTACTGCACGACAGAGCAAAATCCCATAAAGGGAAGACATCTCTGATCAACACTAGCAGAAAACTACGTTCTCTCATAAAAACATCCAAGGCCAACTTTGAGAGAAAAATCGCTAAGGACACTAAAGATAACCACAAAGCCTTCTTCAGCTATGTTAGAAACCTGGGCAGAAACCCTCAGATATGCTCAGAGTTAGTTCACAACAACAAAAATACACTGAACCCACAGATATTGCCAACATTCTGGCTGACAGGTTCAGTGCAAATTTCTCCCCTTCCTCACCCCCAAAAGAAGAAATACTTATCCCAGCTGAATGTAATCTCCCTGTCATCTCAGATGTCCAGGTGAGAGCAGCACTCAGCAAAGCTAAAAACACAGCATCAATGGGACCTGACGGTATCCCGGGTTGTGTGTTACGTGAACTCCAAGAGGAGCTAAACCCGCACATAAAAATGCTATTTAACCTTAGCCTTACTACAGGATATGTACCTGAACACTGGCATACAGCAACAGTGGTCCCACTCCACAAAGGGGGTACCTCTACAGACCCTGGGAACTACCGCCCCATAAGCTTAACCAGCCTGGTCTGCAAAGCTATGGAAAGAATCATTATGGAACTCATAAACAGAGACATTGGGGACCTACAGACACTTGATCCCACCCAGTTCAGCTTTGTAAAGTGCAGATCCTGCCTTTTGAACCTGGTTGACTTTTTCGAAACAGTCACTAGAGCCATTGATGAGGGCAAAGCAGTCCATACAGCCAACCTGGACTTGGCTAAGGCCTTCGACACAATACCCCATTCAGGCATCATAGATAAGCTCAACAGCTTAAATGTAAACCCTTATGTCACTAGATGGGTTGCAAACTGGCTAAAGGACAGAACGCATAAAGTTAAAATCGCTGGAGCAATGTCAGACTCAAAGCCAGTCACAAGTGGTGTCCCACAGGGATCTTTCATGGGACCCCTCTTGTTCGGCATTTATTTCTCAGATGTTAAAGCAAATATGGGAGGGTTGTGGCTGACAAAGTTCACAGATGACTGCAAACTAGGCGCCATAGTCGATACACCAGCGGACACATACATCCTACAAAAAGCCTCACAGAAACGGACAAATGGTGCCGGAGTCATGGCCTTAAACTAAATGCCAAAAAATGTATAGTCATCCCCTTTGGGAAAAACAAAGTACCCACAAATTATCACATAGACAGCAACCCACTGAGTACGGAAAAGTAATCAGAGACCTAGGGACCCAAGTCGACAGCGACCTCTCATTTGACACCCACGTTGCCAAAGTGGTTAGAAAGACATTCTACCTTGCACACCTTATCATGAAGGGATTCACATCCAGATCCAAGGATGTCATTGTACCCCTATACTCCTCCCTCATCAGACCCATGATTGAGTACAATGCCCCATTTGGTATGTACCTCACCCGGCATTTGCAACAGCTGGAGAGACCACAAAAGTACCTCACCAAGAGGATCAAGGGTCTCCAACATATGTCTTATTCTGCCAGACTAAAGAAACTCCAGCTCTATTCAGTAGCATACCGCCTGCTCAGAGGTGATCTGTGCCTGACGTACAAGGCCATGTCCAATCAGGAACTGATGGACATGCTCCACCTCAAAAAATCCAAATCCATCAGAACCATGAGAGCTAGAGACTTAAACCTCGGCACAAGTATGAATAGGACATGCTGGAGGGATAGATTCATAACCCAGAGGCTTCCCATGCTCTGGAACAGAATCCCAGTTCATGTTAGGCAGAGCCCCTCACTAACTCTCTTCAAGAGAAATCTTGATGAGTGGATGGGAGATCGTAAGTTTACCCCAGGGGTCACATCTGTGTCACTACTAGACAGGGGCACAGTAAACTAATTCTATTATATAAGGGGACCTTCACTGTGTCACTACTAGACAGAGGCACAGTATTCTAAATCTATTCTGTACATTTTTGTACCATTTCATGGGATGGCGAAAGCCACATCACTATGGTTAGGCTTACAAATGCCCCAGGGCAGATAGCCTAGTACTAAACTATGAAACTATGAAACTATGAAAAGAGTCACTATTAGAACTTCTTCATGTCAGCAGGATACTTCAGGGCATTGCTTTCTGAGGTAATATCATCTGCAGCTTGAAAATTCCATGTGACTTTCTCTACTTAAGGGAAGTAAGACAATTAATATGCAGATAAATCTTTATTTATCCTTATTTTAATCAGAGGATGAGCTGAAGGTCATTGGTTCTTATAGTACCTGCAGTATAATTCTGTTAACTATATTTATATTATATGGGTTCTCTTTTCTACTTACATTGCTATTACTTTAAACACACATTATTTTAAAGACATTAGCCTGTTTCATGATGTAATGATATTGTGCACAAAATCTGAGGTTAACAGTATGCCTAAAAAATGTAGACAGTGTTGGCATGGAAACAGGGCAAGCAGGTTCATAGCCTTACCCAATATTTACTGATGCCAAAGGAGATCTTCCATTAATCTCTCAGCAGGACAATTGTATTTGTTGTGACTTCCTTGAAAGAAAATATTGCCCTAAAGGACCAAGAGTTCAGGGAACAAAGGGATTGTAAGTAAGTAACAGTAAGGCACTGACGGACCTCTAATTTTGTTAGCTATTACTTGATTTAGGTTAATATAAGTGTGTCATTAGAACAGGCTGGGCCATAAAGAAAATTTAAAGGATAGCTGAATTGCTATGCCTTTCCTAAGCATAGTGGATTATGTTTTTATTTATAAAGTGGCATCATATATACAAAAAATACAGTTTATTTTAAATTTCTATGGAGAAGCTACAATATATCTTTTCCCACAATTTTAGTTTCCTGTTTATTTGAAAATATATAAGCTCCTCATCTCTGATGTAGCTATTTTCACTTTGGTTTTACTGTTCAGCATATTAATTTAACATCAATAAGCACTTCTTTTATAAAAGTTGTTAACATAGTAAATCCTCACAGACCAATTGCTTTCTTCAAAAGAGACACAAAGTAGTACTATTGGGTGAAATGTAGTCATCGTACCAAGGAATCACCTTTGTTTTCCAGCAGGGGATCCTTGCAAAATGACATCTGATGCTAGTAGTGAATTACAATACGCTAGATCAACTTTGTACAGGATGGTATGTCTGGATTTGAAATTTCTGAGGTGAGAAACTACAAGCAAATATAAACGTATTTAGATAAAAGTGACTGTGGAAATTTCAAATGGAAAGTTTCAAATGGCTTGGAAGATTCTTCAGATTACTTGATAGACACTGATGGGCTAGGTGTTGTAGTTTGCAAAGGGGCTGTGATGTGGTAAAGAAAAAGGCAGAGAAAGGGAATTAAATGATTTTAAGTCCATTGATTTCTGTTTGGCTGCTCAAACAAGAAAATGCCACTGGCAGCAAATTGGTGTGAGCATAATGCGTCTGTTAACATCCATACTAAAGCACTTGATGTTTATATTCATTTAATTTTGAAAGCTGTAGTTTGAAGTAAAAGTAACATAAATTGGTAGGATGAAGAATGTTCAGACCACACCTTCTCTGAAAACATAAAATCATGAGTGCTGGATATAAAAGACTGACTCAACTAAAGAGAATTAATCATTAAGTGATTATTTACTTGAATGTGTACCAGCTTGCAGTATACTTTCACTTACGGAAGTTATGGCAGCTGGCAAAATAAGACTAAAAAACAAAAAGTTGTGTTTATCTTTTCTTCCATAATAACATGTTGGAGCAAGATGTGTGTTGTTACTGAGCTTTATCCTGTACTATTTGTCAGCATGGTGACTCTGTGATTGAAATCTCTGCCTCACAACTTTAATTCTGGGGTTCAGTCCTGACTTAAGGTCAGTGAGTGTATGGAATATATGTGTTCTTCCCATGTCTGCATGAGCTTTTCCTGTTACTACAGTTTACCCCACAGTTGCTAAAACATGCTCATTTATTGGATACTCAAAACAGTTCAAATATATTATATGTATCCTTACTGCTGTGGTTCATATCTTGGCTAAAAATGGTCTGATGACAAGTTCTTTTTCCAAACTAACAAATTAAAAAAACAATGTGTTCCCTCATTCTCTGCCACCTATGTGACTTTAAACACGTCTCTTATTCACATTGGCTCAGACAAAAAGACATTTGTGGCTACTGAGTGCATATGTTTAACAAATAAAAAACAAAACAAAATAAGCAAGTTTCATTCCAGTTGGGCTGATGATTATGGTGAAAAAGATGAGCATCACATCAGTGTCACTGGTGTGGTCGTAGCTATTAAAGATGTTGAAGAAGACAACAGGTGCTGCTGTGCTGTAGTATCAGCTGTTTCAAAGTGAGCACAATAGTAACTCAGAATTTGCACTACAGGGGAAGCTTTCATTTACACAAATGGTTCAGATGATAAACTCTTACTAAAGAGGCAGTGTAATACAAAATGATTGTCTCAACACTTCTCTTTCATACTCTTTTAAAAGGTTAATTCTGGCATAGGTAAAACAACTCTGCATGAGGTGAATGACAAATGGAATTATGAAGAGCCTTGTGAACAATGCTGGGAAGGAGCAAACTGGGGCGATGCAGAGTATGGCACCTGGCCCACAAGTTGCCATTTTTGTAATTTTAGTCAAATTATTGCAAAATAAATTAGCCCTCCATCTAACTCACTGGGTGCTGTATATGATGAAATCATCCCATTATGGGACCTGCGCAATGTGCATCTCGAGTATGAGGATACTTTAAATTCAGTTCTTAGCGCATGCAGCATTGATGCTGGCATATATGTATGTATGTATGTATGTATGTATGCATGCATTTATTTCCATCCCTTTGTAATGCTGTTAAAACTGAGACTACTGATTGTCTTAGCGGAGAAGGTTCATGACCTTGTACAGATACCAGCTGCAGTATTACAGGCATCAGGACACATGAGAAGTGTTACAGAAAATCTGCCAACAGGAGAGAGAGGGACAGAATAAGGAGAACCTTATCCATGGTAGATAGAAGAGAGCATGTGAGGAAGAGAAAGCAGTGGAAAAAGGAAACAACGTTTAAGGTCACGGTAGGATATAGATGGAAAGAAAGGCTACAGGAAGTGAGGGAAACTCAGAAAGCACAAAATACTCTTTGGAGGTAAAAATTAAAGTTTCACAGAAATCCAGGAAATCTGTTAAAGTTTCTAAAAAAAATCTAACAAAAAGTGATCCTAGAACACTTCTTTCAATATCTGACATTCTGATGTCTATTGCTGATGTGTCAGGGGTTGGTAATGAAGAAGCTGTCCTGATGATAGGGAGAGAGGGATGGGGAGGGCACTAGACTTTCCTGAAGCAGAAAAAGGAAAAAGATGTCATGAAATGAAAGACCAGCAAGCATACCTCTAAACTTCTTTGCTCCAGGATTATAAGCATAGCCAAAAACGGGGGAGGGGGGCTCCCCAGATCAGAGGAAATATTTAAATATCAATCCAGTTCACTTAACATTTAATATATCAATGGGTTTTGCTTCAACATGCATCCTTTGAGCAATAAATATGAAATTCTAACATCTGCCATTATTGACTGACTAATCCTCAGTGATCTGCCAAAAAAACATACATTTTATGAGGGGCAGGGTAAAAATATGGGGAAAAATCAGGGGCATTCTATAAAATTAGGACAGCTGAGAGGTATGCAGGCAAGTAAGGTTTTATAGGGTATGACTGGAAGTTAACTAATTATTTTGTCTTTGTTAGAGGTGGTAAAACACTCATCTCTATAAAACATTTTCAGGTTCAGCCTGGGTTTACAATTTGAGTGAGTAACCAAATCAGTCTTTATAAAAATAACCCATTATTATGTTAAAAATGCAAGTTGAGCCACACGTGTCAGTTTAACAATAAACAAGTTGTCTAGTTACCTATATATTATGTTCATATTGACAATATAAACAGTGTCCATCTATATGATTCAGAAAGATTGAAAGTTTTATGGATGGAAATATCAAGAGTATGTGAGCTGAGGACCAAGGTCTTGGAAGGACAGTTTAAAAATCATTAGCCAAAAGGTTAGTAGACTAGCAGGAAGACTAGGATGGAGAGCAGAGGATGACTTATGGCTGATATGTACAGAGACACATCCAACAATGCATGAAATGATAGCCACATTCTAGGGTCACTGCCCAACTAATATAAATCCAAATAAACTGTCAACACTGTAGAGCGCAAAAATCCAAATTTTATTGCAGATATAGTGGCAAAAAAAAAGGCAAGTTTCACTGATTTTATCCAGCTTTGTCAGTTTATCAAGACCCACCAATTTGACTAACCCTTAAATACTTCAAAAAATCATATGACAAGTATTCAAAATGCTTAAAGGTACAAGGTGCTTAAAATACAAAATACATTAATCATTTCTCAAACATGCAAGAAATCCTGCACACATATAGGCAGAAAATTAGTATCACTCAAATATAATTTACAATGAAGCATAACTGTGGCAGGCATAAAAAATAAATTGTTTAAACCATGTCACTTTGTGTGCTAGTGTTGGGAAGGATATGTATAGCGGTAATTTCCTACATCCCTTGCATACATATCCACAGCATCCTTTGCATCTTGAAATACATTTTCATAATCCCTTCTAAAGCAATCACTACAGTGGATGGCACAGTGGCGCAGTGCTAGTGATGTCACCTTACAGCAAAAGGTTCTCTGGTTCAATTCTCAGCTGGGGTGCCTTCTGTGTGAAGTCTGCATGTCCTGTGTGGGTTTCCTCTGGGTGCTCTTGTTTCCTCCCACATTGCAAAGGCATATGTCTGGAGCATTTCTCCCTGGACCTCCACTGAAAATTGGCTTCATTCCAAGTTGGACTTTCCCAAAAAGAAAAATCTAGCAAAGCTAGACTTCTAACTGTGTGATACCTTCAACCTCTTGCATCAGAGGCCTCATGAGATATATGCAAATCACCCTTTAAGGATATCAGGTGTTTCAGCTAAATGGCAATTCTGAATGTCCAGAAACACTTGATATCCTTAAAGGGTGATTTGCATATATCCCATGAGGCCTCTGATGCAAGAGGTTTAAGGTATCACACAGTCAGAAGTCTAGCTTTGCTAGATTTTTCTTTTTGTGTTTCTTAACCAGTTGGTTATCTGTGTGACTTTTTTTCTCTTTGTTAAGTTGGACTTTCCTGGTAAACAAATGTTAAATAAAAGAAAAAGAATAACAAATGTTCACTGCTAGTCATAAACATAGCTCTCAGATGTACCCTCCTTCCATACAAAATATACTCTGAATTGTAGAACAAAAACAATTGTACATTATGGGTGTGCAACATGACTGAGAACACCACTTTTCTCTCAGTAATCATACAAACAGACTGTTTATATAATGGTTGTCCGGATCATTGATTTGCCTTAGAACACAAAGAAGCACAGAAGGAAAGAACATATGATGCCAGTGAGAGCTGATGGACACATTGCTGGCCTTAGGTATAGGCAAACTAGGTGGCTGTCTAGGGTGCCACTCTAGCAGGGGCACTTTTCAGTATATATATATTTTTTTATAGTAAAGAAATGGTTTCTTTAAAATATGTTGAATGAAATCAAGAAAAACTGAGGAGTAACACAAACTGTGAGAAAAAGAAAGAAAAACATAATCTGGATGGTGCAAGTAGACCAGGATGAGGGTATTGAGTGGTGTGGGGGACACAGCGGAGCCCTTTTGCCTAAGGTACCAGTTGACCAAAGGCTGGCCCTGGATGGACACATACATTTACCCAGTTCATAGCTCTTTTCATTCTCATATTCAGCCATGAGTGCCATTTCTTCTGCCTCACATCACTCTCCACTAACTACATCCAAACTCAGAGTGCAATGGCTTTGGCATTCTTGGACTTCCATTCTTCCAGGGCTCCCCACCCATCCTTAATCTAGTCTTCTAGGAGTACACCTTTGTGCTACTATCATCTTCTAGGAAATCATCAAGTATATCTAGTGGGACCTACATCTTCCTGCACTGCTCATCATCTTTTAAAGGAGCCCTGTCTCTAGTCCCTACTGCCATAAGTGCCAACATAGACAAATGCAAGCAGATTCCACCTCCTTCTGCACTGGTACATTTGCTAGTCCAGGATTCACTGTTAGAGTTGACATTACTCTCAATCTATTCACTGTAGCTTCTTGTCTGTTCATTGAGTGTCACTATATTTCTCAGTGTAGTAATTTCATTCTTCTTCCACTTAAGTCAGTCTCCAAACATTTATCATGTGGGTCAGCCAGCTGCATGGATGTTAATAAGTTATTTTCCTTTAGCATAGTTCCAATTTCTTGTCACATGGCTGCCAAATCAATGGTAAGATTATCCAGCTTGTTGATGAGTCAGATTAATTCTTCTCCAGCTTTCCATTGCAGCTGAAATTATAAGCCACTGCCAGATAGCTATCTAATGTAAGAAAAAACTTTAAAATACAGATGGAGATGGAACAAAATCTCTATGGAGCCATCAGCATGCTGGCTCCCCTCCCATGCTTGTGCACAACCTTTTTCAACTATTTTGTCCATCGGGCTCCATATGCTTATTAGTTTGAGGTCTTAATGTCTGAGTGGTTGTTACATTTCAGGTTTGTAAGATCCTTGTTTTCTTTCAGAAATCAAGGACTGGACTATAATTAATGCTTTTGTTTATTATCAGAATATGTGTTAAACAATGTAAGGATTCATGGACAGCTCTAATGTACACAGCTGGAAAGTCATCAGCAGTCTATATAAAGATTTCTAATCACTAACTGCATGAGGTCTAGTATCTGAAGAGCTTCTGCCCTGAAAAGAAGACTACAGTCCTCTTTCTGACTCTCTGCTGTGATTTTAAAGGAAGTGGTACTGTTTTTAAAGTCCAGAGGCTGAGAAGCATGCTGCATTATTGTGCATCTTATTATGATGCTCCTGCTGCCACATTTGCTGACCTGCACAACGTTATGCAGACAGAGTGTTATGTATATACTCTTATTATCAACCAGTAACTGCAGACATTCAAGGAATTTAGTGCTTTGTAAAGTAAACTTTATTCTGGGGAAAAAAACATAATAAGATGGTCCATAGCTGCACTGCCTCTTTCATTGTTTTAATCAGCCTTATGAAACACAGGCTGTAAAGTTTCAGCATTAGTCCCGACAAACTTAAATACTATCTGTACACCCTCTGAAATTGTAGTCTATTACATTTTTCATGCTTATATAGCTAAATCTGATTCTGTCTTTTCTTGCTTGAATAATGTTAGCAACTATACCATAATGTTTTTCTCTTTGCTTTATCATGCCATCAACAGATGTAACAAGATCAGAAGATAATCCAATTTACATATATTAGACTTCATTGCAATGACATTTTTTTGTTTTATTGTGTATTAATAAATAATCCCCCAAATGTTTTGTGCTGATCTGATGTCATGCTTTATCACAGTTTATGTACCTATATAAGCATTTACAAGAAAATAAAGTGATTTACTAAAAGAAATAATATAAATATTCCACATATACTTCTGTAATATATTTTCAATAGATTATGACTACCATACATCCTTTTTTACTGAAATGCATATTTTGTCTCTTATACTATATTCTTAATTTATTTTCTGCTTTAGAGGTAACTATAGTTTACTTATTTGCACATCTTTTTTTTCTTCACTTATGACTTTGTAGAGTTTTTAAGCTATAGCCCAATATGCTTTCTGTTAACTATTATTCATTCCATCACAAATCTTTATATTCTCTGCTAAGGTTGTTCAGTGATCTCTGCTTTTTTGACCAGCTAGTTAACTATTTAAAATTGCCTCATCATATTAATCTGCCTCTTTTTTACCAGAAAGTGTAATGAAAATACCTTTCTGCAGCTAACCATTAACATCTAAAAAAATACTATCTAATAGTCCCCTTTTCTAAATTGAGTTTCCAAATACATAACTAATAACAGTGCCATTTTCACCCCATGTATAGATAACTTTCCATACACCCATTTTGAGTACATGGTTTAACCTGTTTAAGATTGTGAAGGAGCTGGAACATCTCTTGACAAGCAATGGTTAAGGCGTAGATCCAGTCTTAGAAAAAATGTGTGTCCATGACAGGATGCATACATGCTCCCAAGTGCATAGTGCACATACCTGCAGGCAATTTGGAGAATTGCTAATTTACCTATAAACCCACAAGGATGCAAGGAAAATAACAAAATCTGTACAGAGGAGATTCCAGATGGGAACAAAACTGGAAAATCTGGTCGTAGGAAGGAGCATTGTTATTCTCACAGCACTTGGTTTTCCAGTTTAGTTGTTGGCTTGGGAATCTTCTGTATGGAATTTTCGCTTCCACTCTGTTTTGAGAAAGATTTTCTCTGCCAATACTTTTTGTGCCACATTTATCTGTTTCACTTTTTCTGTGCTGTAATAAAAATCTCCACCACCAGCATGCTTTGATGAATATATAAAAGTTTCAATCTTTGTGAATATTTCTTGTCTTTACTTTTTTAAATAAAGCATATTTAGAATATATATTGCATATTGTCTTAACGTCTTCTTTACCAAAAGGTCAAAACACAAATGCCTTTTCATAGTATGTTTCTCAGAAAGTAGGATTGTCCTTAAGCTTTCCATTGTCAGATATCACTATGGATGCAAACTGCTACACTGATGATTAAATTAACAAGGACATAACTCCAGCACCTTATTCACATAAGATCGTACTGAATGACCTATACCACTCAACAATGCAGAAACTCACCTCTCAGCCATCACACGTTTACTTGTACACTGGTAATACCTCATACAGCAGCCCCATTGAGAAAAATAAACAAAGGTATACCACTTGTAATCCATATACAGAAGTTAACCTTGAACAACAGCCTATAAGATCACATACTAGTTCTTCAAGAATAACTTGCAAAACAAAGGTACCTTTGTGTTGTTGTACCTCTGAGTTAAGCAAAAATGGTATAACCTTAGCACCCTGTATCAAGAAGATTCCTCTTTGTCAGCTACAGTGTACCACACCTCAGGAGATCACCTGCCAGCCCTTCCAGAGCTATTTGTGCAGCCAAAGTACCCTTGTGTAAGAACTATATCTGAACATCAGTCTTCTTTAAACAGGTTGCTTTCACAACTCCTCTTACATCACCTGCCTCACTGTGAGCTCTGTGAGCTCTGGGACCCTTTAAGTTAGCCTGCCTCCTTTACGTGAGCTCTGGGACCCTTTAAGTTAGCCTGCCTCCTTTACTTTTGATCTGGTATAGATCACCATAACAAGACACGTCATAACATATTGAAGTAGAAGTAAAATTATGATACATAAATAACATAAAATGCTTAAATATTTGTGTGGTTGAGCAACACCTCACAGCCTCCAATGCAGGGATGTATGCCATACACCCCTTTACTTATAAATTTCCATTTAGAAGTCTTACCACCTCAAAGAAAGAAAGCATCCACTTAGTATATTCCTCTTTTGTAACTGTATGCTCTGTTAAGAATGCCTTGTGATATATGATTCAAGGTTGTCATGGAGAGTCCTTTACTCATGGATACTTCTGTTGCTACATGTTCTTTTACGTGGCTCACACATTACACATATCTGTGTCCACTAGTGACTAGCTTTCTTTGGCACAACACATGTTCTCTGACTTCTAATGGTAACAATAAGGATTCTGTCTCATATATGGCATGGTGTGGGTACAGCACAAACATTAATGTAAACTGTTTTTTTTTTCCTCAGTCAAGCCCACAGCATACTCAGTTCACCAACTTCTGTTTGGTATTGCACAAATAAACAACGAGTCTGCTTGGGTTCAACCTTCTTCAAAGAAAGGGCTGCCATACAGGTCCCATTTTTTTATAAATAAGAGAGGATATAATGCTGTAATGTCTTTCTCTCAGCTTTTTGTTTTGCATTTCACATTGAGTCTTGCATTTGAAACCAGTAAGGAAAACTAAGGTGATAAGTGGATAACTGTATAAGAGCATTATTTTAAACTGCACAGGTCAAGTGCCTTGAATATGTTAATAGGTAGTCTGACTAGTAGCACAAAAAGGAGAGTTTATAAATTTTAACATTTGCATGATTATGCATTCACTGTTACATCACTACCTCCATTACCAACAAACATGTCAGCTACTACATTGTGTACAATGATATGGATAGTGCAAATACCAATCTTACTTATATGATATTGGTGTATATTATTCTAAGTCATGCAAGAATACGAGTGTGCACATTTATGATTAGGTATTCTTTACAATGAACATTGCCCAATGCAAGTACTCACAACAAGATTTTACTCCCCTCTCATATCCCATCCAAACCTCATAACATGCATTCATTCACCTTCCAGCCATCTAAAACCAAACTATACAGAGACAGAGTAGCTATTTATTTTATTCACCACCCCAACCTCTTTAAACCAAATATAGTGCTCATTTAACCCATCACACTCATGATATTAGCTATACACTTACCTAAAGACAATGAAACCATCCTACTAAGCAATAATGGAGAAAACCTGAAATAGGACTTACCAACACTAAATGGTGTAAGGTACTTACACGCATGGCTATCTCATTTCTCTGGTAATTTAAAATAAAAACAGTATTTATTGCCTTCCAAATCAAAACTATATAGCCTGACAGCATGTCTCATTTACCGAAAAGTATTTCAAATGACTTCAAAAATTCTGTGTGAAAATGTTAACTTGTAGTAGTAAATAAGACAGCCATGGGTTCTAATCAGTATAGTGCCTAGCATCCATGACATATAGATTTCCACACAGTTTGCACAGGAAAGCAGCCATAGTAATCACATTTACTGTTTCTGTGCATGTCCCTTGTAAGTTCATTTAACAGCATACCTTGAGTGCAATTAGCAAACGTATCATTATTTTATGAGCTCTGTTACAGGATATAGCATATAGTTCTTCAAAAATCGCTCTGCAATAACTGTGTGTTCTGCTTATTGAGAATATATTGCATTAGGGCTGAATTATCGTGATACCATTTTATAGTTACCATAGAGGAAACCGTTCAATTCAGATGTATGGCCATTTTTTCTGTTTATTGAATAAAATTACTCCCTACTGATACAGTGATTTGACTTGAGGCATTCCTGCTGTCTAGTTTTAAAACACTACACATTCCCGTAACATTGTAATGGCCCCTTAACACTCAGACTCACAGAGTCATGTGATTCATTTTCCAAAGGAGATTCTAAGTTATTTATCTAAGTTATACATCTGATTAATATAATAAACTTATTTGGCATATGTCTCTAAAGAATTTACAGAAAAATAGCCTTAAAGGTGCGATTGCCACTCATCTCATGACTTTGTCCCATTTTTGGATCTTTTGTCTTATTACTACAACTGTCAAGTGAAATTGATTTATCTCACCCTTAAAGTAACAGATACAGAATGCAAGGGTGTACATATACAATGCCACTGGAGGCTAAACTCTCACATACAAGTACCCATCAGGTTGTCAAAACCATGCATACAACACCCACCACACACAACACATTTATAGATCAGCTTATGCTGAGGCACTTAAATGCAATCTTCTTAAACAACAAAGACCTCCTAGATTGCCATTGACAATGCATATCCAGCAAACCCAAAACCACTAAACAAAACAACACCTAATGCCACACTCAATAGATGCTCAATAGATCCCCAGATACAAAGCCCATAAGGCCAGTAAACAGACTTCCAATGACTCTAGTCATAGTGGACTCCATTATAAGACATGTTGATGCCCCTATAGTCAGTCTGAATAAGGTGAAGGTAACAGTGATTTGCCTATCTGGAGCCAGTATCTGCCAAATTACACATGCATTCAGATCATTACACCACAGGTACCAGTATGATTCCATCATAGTCTATGTAGGTCTAAATGACCTGAGGTATACCTCCCTGAACCATACGAAGAGAAACATTGTGGAGCTCTCAGACTATGCGAAACTGGCTAGTATGAGACTAGCATTGAAATGCATATTCTCTTCACCAAGGATGATGCCACAGTATGAACAAATGATTGATTTTAACAATTGGTTGAGTTTCTGGTATCATTCTAAGGGGATTCAGTATTTGCCATCATGGGAGGATATGGTTTATAGACCATGTTGCTTTGTCAGGGTGGTCTTCATCTGCCCCTGTAGGCTTTCAAATATGAGCCAAAGCTTTATCAACCCCCACAGAGCCTTTTTTATGCAATGCCAAACTGACAAACTACCGACATAGCAAAATCAACTCAACTGAACCTCAAGGTGTTACTGCCAGGAGCATAAAGAAAAAACTATAATTCCTTCAAGTCCTCCTCAGACTATAGAATATAAATATGTGTGCAACTACCAGGATATGGTTTAAAGCCAACAGAGAGTACCCTGGAAGTGCAAGGTTTCAGTGCTTTCCATACTTTTAGACCAGTAAACACACAGACAGGGACTAAAGATGGATGTGTCTCAATATACATCAGTAACAAGCATGCCTTTAGGTTGCTTAAACAGGATCATGCACTGGAGTTTTTCCACATGCAGATCCCCATAGATAAAATCCTGTACCGTATCTGAGTTAGCTATAGGTTGCCCTCCATGTCCCAAGAAACTCACAGCGCATACTTAGACCTACTGGACACATTCAACATCTAACCTAACACCTTACTCTTGGAAGAATTTAATTACCCCTCAAGACTGGACATCCTACATGACCTTGAATCTGCAGACGTAGAAATTCCTGAACTTCATAAATACAAACACCCTTGACCAGTTAGCGCATATGCCCACTAATGGCTCCAACATACTAGACCTTGTACTCACATATATGGGAGAATGCTGCATCCCCCAATGTTATGTCCTCCTAGGTAAGGTTCAACCATAAAGCTGCCACCCTTGAAATCAAAATCAACTCAGTAACCCCAGTAAACCCATTTACAGTTAGGAACTATTCAAAGGCAAAATTCACTGCCTCTCCAAGCTTGGAGAACACAGCAACCTATACAGAGTTGTTCACAGAAATGGTGTACAACCATGTCAATGGCTGTATAGAGGCTGTTGTACCTATCAGAAGTAAGCTAAAATATCTCCAAACACAAAGCACCATGGTGGCATCCCAAATTAAACAGGATACACACCAAAAGAAAAACAATCATGTTTAAAATCAGGAGATAACTCTAAAAACAATAATAACTCTCTCATCAAACTAAACAGGCAACTAACAAGGGCTAATTAAGACCAATAAAGCCATTTTTGAGATTAAGATAGAAACCCAGGCAAAAGACATCTATAAGGCTATCAGCTGTGTCAGAAATCTCAAAGGCAGCACACAGCCGTATGCTGAACTGGTGGTTAATGATGTAATGATGCCATATTCACTGAGCCAGGCGATATAGCAAGACTGTTGGCTGGCAAATTCAGTTTCAGATTTACCTCCCTGCCATTCCCCAAGAAATATCCTTAAACATAATCCCTCCAACTATAAACAGAGACCATGTCCTGATTGTGCATGTTAAGGGCAAGAACACAGCCACAATGGGGCCTAATAATATCCTAGGATTTTAGCTGAAAAGTCTAAGATATGACATATCAAGGCCACTGGAGTGTTAAGTTAAATATAGTCTTCAAACATGCTTTGTACCACATGAACAGAGGACTGCAAAGGTCATCCCCTTTATAAGGGTGGACTGTCAGCAGATCCAGTAAACTACATTAGTCTGACTTGTCTTATTTGCAAAGTCATGGAAAGAATTCTCATGGAAATGATCATCAAACACATTGGAGACCCCTAGACACTGGATCCATCCCAGTTTTACTTTGTCAAAGGAAGGTCATGCCTACTAAACCTGGTGGACTTTTTGAAAAACTCACCAAGGCAATGGATGAGGGTAAAATGGTGCACACTACCTACCCTGATGTGGCTAAGGCATTTGATACAACACCACACTCTAGCAAACTTATGGAATTAGGCATAAACACCTACATTATGTGCTGGATAGCCAACTGACTCATGGATAGCACCCTGGAGATTAGGATCGGTCAGACCACCTCCAGAAAAAATACTGTCACTAGTGGAGTCTCTCAGGGTTTCATGCTGGGTCCACTCCTCTTTGGCATCTATTTCTCAGAAGTCAAAGCCAATGTCAAAGGCCTCTGGCTGACTAAGTACACAGATGATTGCAAACTGGGGGAAATCATATAATCCCCCTAAAATGCAAACACCCTACATGTAATACTGACAAAAGACTAAAGTGCCAAATTCATGGCTTAAAACTCAATGCAAAGAAATGCATTATAATTCCCTTTTGGAACTCTGCCATTCTGGAAGCCATGGCTTTAATAAAACCCCTGTTAAGAGTTGACTCACTAGACAAGGATCTGGGAATTCATGTAGATAGCAATCTAGCCTTTGACCAACATATGTCCAAGGCAGTAAAAACAAAATCCTTCTATATTGCTTAACTTATACGTAAGGGCATAGCATCAAGGTCTAAGGAAGTCATCATGCCACTGTACTCAGCCCTCATCAGACTTATCATATGGTATAATGCCCCCCTCAATATGTATCTGATCAGACATATGCAGGAACTGGAACTTCTGCAAGGTTGCTTACAAAAAAAAATACAGGGCACAAATATAATACCCAATGTGGATCACATCAAAGCCCTATCTCTACACTCAGTGTCCTATAGACTACTGAGAGGCAATCTAAGCCTTGCTTACAAGGCATCCTTTGAACTCACTCTGATGAAACTTTTTCACATCTGCCAAACAAACAGCATCAGAACCACTACATACAAAGACCTAAATTGTGCTTGTGACACAAATAGGACAAGTTGGAAAGGCAGATATGTGTCTCAGAGAATTCCCATTCTCTGGAATAGGCTCCCCATCCATTTGAAACAAAGTTCTTCCCTAACCCCATTTAAGTGTAGCTTGTGCCATTGTATGGGAAATCAGAAATTCATCCCTGGTCTGGCACCTATGTCTCTGATGGGCACAGGCAGACAGTAAAACATATAATAACCAAAAATCACCCTATATAAATGTCTAAAACATAAAACCTGTGTGTTCCATTTGTGTGGCTTGGCCAGGTTTATAAAGGCCCCAATAGTTGTTAGCCTAGTATACACCCAGGAAGGAAGTTATAGGGAATCGAGACTCAAGAAAATGGAGAGGATCAATTTTTAGGACATACAGGGATGCTTAAACTAGACATAATCTAGTAATAAAACTGGTTTGTATTTCAAACACTAATGTTTTGTTATGTCTATATCCTGTCATGCTAATGATTCTATTAAAAATAGTACATTTAAATACCTGCAGTAATTGCAGAAATGCATACACATTTCTGGATGGTGTGACCTAGGTATTTTAATCTAGGCAACATAACTTTACAAGATTCCACTTTGTCTTACTAACATTGTGTCTGTATCAGAAAACCCCACTCGCAAAAGATATTCTAAACTCAGAAATTGTATAGTCAGGCTATATTGACATGTTCTGTGATAGGAAACATGAATGATCTAGCTCTGTTTCTATTTTTCACCACAACATCATCTACTCCCTACCTGATTTGCAAATCTGCTTTTGTGCATATAAGTAATACTTTCTTTTCCAGTAAGGAGAGGAGTAGACTAAATAATGGTAATAATATCATTTATAAGCATTAATCTGTCTTCAAAGAGGAAAATAAATTATTCTATTTATTAATTGATATTTTATTTTTTTATTATAATGTCTTTTTCTTTTATTATCAAATCTATATTTTCCGAGATTAGTATTCCTAAATATTATATATATTTTGGAGGAGATAAATTATATCTTCTTAATATTCTATTATCTAAGATCTGGTTTATTGTTAGTATCTATGTCTTTCTCACTGAATCTCATTTTTGAATCTTTCATAAAGAATTTAACTGATTCATGTAGCTAATCAAATGTCTTTTTATATCTCCAACAATCAATAAAATATCATCTATTAATAGTTGAATCTTATATTGATAATACTCATTGAATTTTAAACCTTCTGTTATATTATTTTTCCTAAGAAATATGGCAATCTACTGTGTCAAATGCATTTTCTATATCTAAGGCAACAATTGCTAATTTATAATTATTTGCCTTTATGTAATCAATAATAATTAATATTTTTAATATTGTCTTTTATTTGTCTTTTTAATATGGCAGTTTGATTTTTATATATAAAATATTTTATAGTTTCTTTAAATCTGTTTGCAGTTATTGACACAAAGTTTTAATAAACAATATAAAACAGAGAAATTGGTCTATATGAAGAACAATGTACAGGATCTTTTTCTTGTTTCACAATAGGAGTTATCACACAATATTTCCTTGAAGGAAGAATACCACTACCTGTCTGGAATGATAAGTGATCTTTTTTTGTAAGGTTTAACAGCATTAAATGGTCATTTATACATTCCTGAAATGATGCATGTAAACATGGTGATGTCTTATTTTTGATTTTCTATACTTGGTCTTTGATTTCAGAGAGTATAGTTTGTTTCATTAAACTACTCGTTTGTTCGGAATTAATCTTTCTCACTCTGTCACATTTCAAAGATGTATCCACCAATTCATCTTCATGATCATCCTGCACTATATTTAATTTATCACAATAATGCTTAAATGTTTGTAATATTTCATCTATAGCTGAAGATTTCCCTCATGAAACTGGATTTTTATACATAATCAGTTCAGATCTATTGGCCAGTCACATATGAGTAAAGCGTAACTGTTCCTAGTGCTTGTTCAGTTTTGTGTATTAGGATTTTTTGATATTGTTTTAATTGTTTAATAACCTTAATGCTATCTTTGTTTCTTTTTTTCAGTTTTATTATTTGTTTTTTTCAGAATGAAGATTCTCTTATAGGATTCTTATTTCTGCATCCTATTGTTTTTAAGTTTCTTATTACACCAGTCTTACTTTTTGATATATGTATACATTTAAGTAATCTCATATATACTGCCATTAACTAAATTATTTTATTATTTTTAATTTCTAAGCACCTCTTTTTGTCTAATATACAATTAAAATTTCCACTTAAAATTAGACTGTCTTTCATTTTAGATAATAATGTTTCAAAACATTCCTTAGCTAATTTGGTCCATCTCCTGAAACCCAATACATGTTTTCTATTCTGTATATCCTCCCGCAATATTTTATAACAATTGGTGACAACATTCCCTTATTGCCAGAGTATATAAATATAACTTTTGAGTTCTTTCATAATAATATTGCTGTTCCTGTTCTTCTCACATTAAATGATATGGCCACCAATATGGTATAATTTTCAGTATTTAAATATTTAATATTTTTTTCTGATAAAAAAGTTTCTTGAAGTAAAACTATACTCTATTAATATTTAGAAATCTAAATAATGAACCCCTTTTATTGCCACCATTGATGGTATTAAAATTAAGTGGTATAACTTTCAAAACACTAATGTATTGTATTTATTCTTTTCATTCTTTAATAGTATTATGTCAACTGAATACGTTACAGTTCTAATTATCTCTATAATATTAATCTGTTAGAGTTTATTATTTATCTGTATAATACAGTTTATTTGTTAAACAAGCATCTAACCCAAAACAAAATAAAACAGACAAAGTACACAGTAAAACTGAAAAAAAAAAATCATACTATCTCAAGGACAAAAAATATCAAATCTGAATATTAAATCCACAAACTGAAATTAGTCGATCAGATTTAGTAAGATCAAAAGTTAATACAGAATTTAAACAATGCACATTTGCATGACAGCATTTAGAATGTTTATCAAAAGAAATGCAGTCAGTGGCATCCAAAAGCAAGTACCACTTACAGTAAACATCTAATCCCTTCTCACTATATAAACCATCTCTTTCTCAAGGCCTGACTGCTTAATGTATGCTACATATTCTTCAGCTCGATCCATTGCATTCGCTTAGTTCTTCCGGGGACTTCTTTCACTCATTACCTTTTTCAGTGCAAAGGGAAATATAACGATTTTCTTATTTAAATAACATGCTATAAAATGTAACTTATAAGTGAATTTGTCAGTTAAAGAGCTACTGTTAGTCAGTCTCTTATTTGGTTAGACAGTATGACTAACATCAATTAATCATAAATTAAGAAAATGTTTTACCCCTTTCCCCTATACTTATCTTTTCCCCATTTCCTGTAGTCTTTGAAAAAAATATAGAACATCTCAGTTATGAATAGCTGCAGCAGTAGATAACATAACGGCAACCTCCTAGACACTGATGCACAGTATCTACACATTTACTAAAACTATAGTATACATTTAGTATTTATAACGCTTCATCTTAATACTTTTACTGAATCACAGATCTATATCTTATTCCTGTTGGTCAATACTGGGTTAACAGAATGTGTGAATAATCAACTCACTAAAATACATATTTATGTATGGCTTTACATGAAGTTGCATGCATACCCACATCCCAAATAGATACTAAAATATCATGCCCACAGTTATTGAACTGCATATTATTTATGACAATCCTACATGTAACAAGGTATTATTTCCACACATTGAACATTTGACTTCCTAAATTTAATAATACTACATTTTTTGGCATAGAGATTGAGCCCATGGGCATTACACCAGACATTGTTCTGATCATGTCCTTGATGCAATATTTGAGGAATTTCATAATAGCACCGAGTTTGCAGTCATTAACAAACTTGGAAAGTTGTAGCCTTTTGACTTGTGCTTTCGCATCAGAGGTGTAGACACCAAAAAGGAGGTGACCTATAACTGAGCCCTGGGTACACAGCTCGGACACTTTTGTTTATGGAGTAGATACCACCCACCCTAACTATGTGGGTTCTACAGTGATCCACTTTGCTATAAACTAAGTAGTACTGGATTAATGTTTAGCTGCGTGAACTTGTTGATTATACCTGCATGGGTAATGGGGGTCAAAAATCTTGGCCAGATCCAGATAAGCAGTGTATATGGACTCACCTTCTTATTCCGGGCTTAAGTAACCCATTCAAAGAAATCAGCTAGGTCAGGCAGACATGTTATACCTTTTGCAAAGTCAAATTTATTTGGATTGAGGGACTGTAGGTAACCTATGTCATAGTCAGCTATTGTGACTTAAGTGTGATGTATTCCATGAATTTGATGATGATACTGGTGAGACTTAATGGGTCTGTAATTACCAGGATCTGTAGTGGGCCTGTTCTTTGAAGTGATGCCACTGTGTCAGTTATCCAAGCCTCTAGGAAGTAACCAGTATAGAGACATCAGCTAAATAGGTAAACAAATGCAACTAACTAACTAACTAACTAACTAACTAACTAACTAACTAACTAACTAACTAACTGACTGACTGACTGACTGACTAACTAACTAACTAACTAATTAACTAACAAAATGAATCGTCAGAAAGAGCTTGGACTATATTTTGTAATTAAAAGTTGCAGCCGAGGATATTATCACGACCCATGGAGAGTGTGTTGTTTGTTTTAAAAAGCACAAGTAGGACCTATTCTAGGGTGACTTGGGGAGGAAGGGCAACAAGGGAGGGTAATGAGAGGGGCAGTGGGGCAAGCAAAAGGGAGGGTAATGAGAGGGGCAGTTGGGCAAGCAGAGGAGCTAGACCTGTATTTGTGATGAAAAAGATGTTGACAGTGGCTTCTAAATCATAGTAAAAAGTATCATTTGATAGCAGAGGAGTACAATACAGGGTGCTAGGTCTCAGTCATCTAACATAGGTAAAGAAGGTTTAGTGATAATCTTTGGCAGTGATGGCAACCTTAAGCTCAAAGCAAACCAAGCACTTTTTAATAATGCAATTAAAACTTTTGCTAGCTGTGTCAGTCCTTTTTATGCTTGGAGGGATGTTTTTATAAAGATCTAGCAATTTCTTCCTCTTGTAAAATGTGTTAATGTGAGAATTCTGCTGTTATGCTTTATTTTTGAACTTACCATCGTACCTGTGCAATACATGTAAAAGAAGAATTGAGAGGCATATACAAAAATTTTATTTTTACTGGGGCTACTAAGAATGTGGTCCTATTTTAGATGGTCATATTGTCAGTAAATGAAATGTTATTTAGTTTAGAGTAGTCTCTAGATATAGTTGGATTCTTGGATCTATGAAACTGCTTCTGAGGAAAATAAGAGCATGATAGTCAGACATCATAAGGAGGCAAAGAAGATTAGAGGGAAATAGACAGGCAATATATTGCTAAGGACAAGTTTGAGAAGATTTACACTTCTAGTGAGGCGGAAGATTAAGTGATAAAGGGGACCTGGCATGTAGAACCTTAAAGAAGGTTTGTGCATATTTATTATTGTTTACAGTTTTGAGGTGGACAGGTTGTTAAAGACACTGGTGAGCGATGGATAAGGTTTGGTAATTTTTTTTTTGATCTGGCTTAGGCATACATCATGCTTAGCTAAGGACATGGAAGAGGACCTGTAAATAAGCAATTATGTGATAGCTAGCTTTGTTGAGTGACACTAGGTCCTCAAGATATTTTAGGTTAGCATCATGTGGGGATCTTACATGAGATGATGGCATTAGGGATAAATGTGCATAACCTCCCCACAGTTCCCAGTGGGCAGCAAGCACTGGTATAACAGAAGTGTTAACAATACAATGAAATCATGATTTCGTAATGCACAGATATCAGTGTGTTTGAGATGCAAGTCCTCAAGTTCTGACATTTTATTGTTTAGATTTCTAGCATTACGCATTAATATCTTAATGCTGGCTGAAGTGGAATCTACTACATTGCGATGATCAGAAATGGATCCTTTCCTAAACAAAAGGTTCTGGAAGGGCAGAAAATTCTTTAGCTGGCATGTGAAAGCCATAAGAGGAGAGGTAAGCAAGTAGGTCTCCAACAATCACATTCCATGCTGTCACATATCTGACCCCCTGGAATGAGAAGGGCTAGCCAGCCAGTTGTTTGTGCCAAGTCTCCTGCTGCAGAATGTAGGCATTAATCTTAGAGGTGGTAGAATGCTGCTTAAAACTATGATTTTACCTGCCTCAGATGCAAGTCTAGAGAGAACAATCATGTCTTTCTGTATCTTCCTTAGAGTAGAGCACCTAAAGTCATTCATACCCACATGGACAACCAGAAGGCCATAGTTGTATTTAGAGCACTGGAGAGTTCTAAGAAACCTATTGGTGTTGTGATTCCTGGCACTAGATGGTTTACTGTTATTCTAGCCTTATTCAGCCTAGTGAGTGCAGAATCTGTGTGCCTGACTATAGAGTTGCTGGATGGCTCAGTGGTGCAGCTGTAGCATTGTTGACTCACAGCAAGAGGTTCTTCGGTTCAATTCTCAGCTGGAGTGCCTTCTCTGCGGAGTCTGCATGTTCTCCCTGCATTAGTGTGGGTTTCCTCCAGGTGCTATGGTTTCCTCCCACGTTTCAAAAACATGTGTCTGGTGCATTTTTCCCTGGGCCTCCATTGAAAATTCACTTTGTTCCAAGTTGGACTTTCCTGGTAAACAAATGTTAAATAAATAAAAATAAATTAAGTGTCTATGAGAGAAACCTGTGGGTTTTAAAGTCCTTAAGAGCTTGTAGGTTCCTAGGTTCATAGGTTGGTACTAGGCTATCAGCCCTAGGGCCTATACAAGCCTAGCCATAACAATTCCCTGGCTATTTCTTTTCACACTATTTACTTCCCTGGACCCCTGTCTAGCAGGGCAACTGACATGATCCCCGGGGTTAATTTCCTTTCTCCCATCCAATCATCAAGGTTCCTTTTGAAGAGGGCCAAAGAGGCACTCTGCTTGACATGTATGGGCAATCTATTTCAGAGTCTGGGAAGTCTCTGGGTCAGGAACCTATCCCTCCAGCATGTTTTGTTTATTGTGATGACAAGTTTTCGATCCCTGGAGCATGTGGCTCTGAGGGATTTGGATTTCTTTAAGTGTAGCATGTCCAATAGCTCTGGGTTTGACATGGCCTTGTATGTTAAGCAGAGATCGCCTCTGAGTAGACGATATGCGACAGAGTATAACTGGAGTTTTTTAAGGCGGTCAGAGTAGGGCATCTGCTTTAGGCCTGTGATTCTTTTAGTGAGGTATTTCTGCGGCCTTTCCAGTTGCTGCAGATATCTTGAGAGTTACATACCAAACGGGGTGTTGTATTCTATAATGGGTTTAATGAGGGATGAGTACAGTGGGACAATGACCTCCTTTTTTCTGGATAAAAAGCCCTTAGTGATGAGGTGTGCCACAAAGAAGGATTTCCTGACTGTTGTGGTGATGTGGTTATTGAAGGTGAGACCACTGTCCACCTATGTCCCTAAGTCTCTTATCACACTTTTGGTGTTTAGTGTACTGCCACCTATATGGTAATTCATGGGTACATGTTTTTTCCCAAAGAGGGATAACTATACATTTCTTGGCATTGGGCTTGAGCCCATGGCTCTGGTACCAAGCATCTGTTTCTGTAAGGCCCTTTTGAAGGGTATCCACATCATTTGGGGATTCAGTAATGACTCCCAGTTTGCAGTCATCTGTGAACTTTGTTAGCCAGAGTCCCTTACTGTTGGCCTGTACTTCAGAGAAGAAGATGCCAAACAAGAGTGGTCCCAGGACTGAACTCTGAGGTACTCTACTTGTCACTTGTCTGGAGCTGGATTTGGAGTCGGCTACTTTTACAGTGTGGGTTCTATCAGTAAGCCAGTTAGCAACCCATTGGGTGATGTAGGGATTAATGCCCAGCTTAGTAAGTTTATCTATGATTCCAGAGTGGGGATGGTGTCAAAGGCCTTGGCAAGGTCTAGATAGGCTGTGTGGACCACCTTACCCTTGTCCATGGCTCTGGAGACTGATTCAAAGAAGTCAGTCAGGTTCAGGAAACAAGATTGGCCCTTCACGAACCCAAACTGGGTTGGGTCCAGTGTTTGAAGGTTGCCAATGTCTTTGTTTATAAGTTCCATAATAATACGCTCCATGGCCTTGCAGATAAGGCTCGTCAGACTGATGGGATGGTAGTTTCTGGGATCCAAGGTGGATCCCCCCTTGTGGAGTGGGATAACTGTAGCTCTGCGCCACTCAGTGGGCATGAAACCTGAGGTGAGGCTATGATTAAACATGACACTTAGTTCATATTGTAGTTCATGAAGTACAGAGCCCAGGATGTCATCTGGTCCCATGGATGCTGTATTCTTAGCTTTGGAGAGTGTGTTTTGTACCTGTATGGCCGTTATTACTGGAATTTGGCAATCTTCCGGTATTGAGATGGGCCATTTAGGGGATGAGAGGTGGGTGAAATTGGCACTGAATCGATCTTCCAGAATATTGGCAATATCCTTGGGATCAGTATATTTAATGCCATTCTGTTTTAGCTCAGAGCAGATATGAGCATTGCCGTTTAGATTCTTGACATAGTTATAGACTGCCTTGTGGTTGTCTTTGGAATCTTTGGCAATTTTATTTTCGTAACTAGCTTTGGAGGATTTTATGAGGGATCTCAGTTTCTTACTGAGGCTGGTAAGGGAGTTTTTTGCATCCTGGGATTTTCCTCTTTTCTGCAACAGTTTCTTCCTTTTATTGTAAAATTTGTTTATGGCAGGGGACCACCAGATTGGCTTCCTTTTTTTGGATGAGAGCATCTTGGTTCTATTTGGGATGGCACGATTTATGCATGAGTGGATATGCTCATACAGTGCCTTAGTGTAGGACTCAACAGTTGAACTTTCAGTTCCCGTCTGCATGGGTGTCATGAAGTTTGTCACTTCTGACTTGAGTAGAATGAAGTTGGCTTTGGAGAAGTTTTTTACCAAGGTTTCCTTACTGGGGGAGTGGGGGTGGGATGTGGATGTTAAGGGTGATTAGCTTATGGTCAGACCTGACTAACGAGGAGGTGACCATAGGTGTGGAGCATTGATTTCCCATGTTGGTAATGACCAGGTCTAGGATATTGGAGCCCCTGGTGGGACTATGGATTAGTTGATCCAGGGCGTTGGAATTTATGAATTCCAAGAACCGTTGGGCAAAGGTGTTGGTACATGAGTAGTTTTCCCAGTTAATGGCAGGGTAGCTAAAATTAGGTTTCATAGGTAGTGGTTCTCCTTGGAGGTAGATATAGTGGATAGTAAAGGTGTGTAGATATAGGTACAGTTGCAATAGTGTTTTTAAGTCATTCAAGTTCGCAAGAGAGGTGTCTGGAGGACATGGGTAATTTTTGACTGCCTCAGCAGAGATGGCTGTAGTGAAGGAATGCTATTTACTGACTTTAAGCTGTAGAGAGAGGTCTTCCTCCATTCTGAATAAATGTTAGCATCTCTTACAGGTAATGTTAGTATTTGCTAAGAGAAAAGAATTGTTGTGAAACTTAAGGCAGTTGCTACACTGCCTTAATATCCCAGCTGCTAGAAGGCTAGTCAAGCAATGGGCTATAGCAGACTGGTTTTATTGTGATAGGACAAGGGATCAAGTAATTTAATATATAATAGACAGAGTCTAGTATCAATGGAAAACAATTTTTTAGGCTGTAACTATGGTAGCAAGTAGAATTAGCACTCATGATATATTTATAAAGTAAATAAACACAATAGATAAATGTTAAATTATGTAAAATGTTAGGACAATGTATCTATGAGAAAGACTACTACACTACTTTACTTTACTAAGCCAAAACTATGAGATACAAAACTAGATAGGTCAGGCCACTGAAAGTATGAAAATCAGGCGTGACCACTACATGTTACAAAATAAAGTAATTATTCAGTCATTTTACAAACGAGATTAAAAAATATCATTGCACTTACAATATGAAGGAGACACAGTGAAAGAGACATACTTACTTTACCACCTAGAAGGCTACTCCATAAAAGTATGAAAAATTTTAAAAATATTATCCTGTTTCAGGCAGTATATCAATGTTTAGTAGCATAAATGATAATCCTATTTGTTAGTGGAAGAAAGGGATGAAAACCTGGGCTAGCACTGTTTCCTCCATGTATATATATATATATATATATATATATATATATATATATATATATATATATATATATATATATATATATATATATATATGTATATATATGTATGTATGTATGTGCGTGTGTGTGTGTGTGTGTGTGTGTGTGTGTGTGTGTGTGTGTGTGTGTGTGTGTATAGGACTAATGATCGCCTACATGTTTTAACGAAACTGAAATGGGCGAGCACACTTTCATGAAAGTGCTTTTTCACCGAAAAAAGCACTATCGCGAAACTGAGCTAAAAAAAGAAAAAAATGAGAGAATGGCTTTTGCTGAGATCGCAGCACAGTGGAGATAAGGGAATATTCTCCTTTCCCCAACTGTAGTGTGATCTTGGAGTGAGAATATAAAAGTAGGGGTGTGTGGGGGTGCAGGGGTAAACATGACTACTGTTATCATTTTTTTTAAAATCTTTTTTTTAGTAGACTTTCGCGAAAGTGTGCTTGACCGTTTTTGTTTCATTGAAACATGTTGTCGGTAATTAGCCCTAGATCCATATATATATATATATATATATATATATATATATATATATATATTTTTTGTTAGTGAAGTAGTCCATCTTGGTTGAGACCAAGGAACCCTCTCTAGTCAAAGGTCTTGCTCAGAACCCTGCAGGTATATAACAGAAAGAACAGACAGCAAGATAAAAAACGGAGTCATAACACTCTGTGCTAAATTGTGGGACCTTTACCATTTCTTAGTATAGCTGGTCTCCTCTAGTGTCCTACCAAAATATTGGCAACTAAAATCAATAAATATCAACCTGGAGTTTATGACAACTACTGTGGCAGTTCTTCTATGTGCTTAGTTGTACATTGTCTTTTCTTTCATATCTCCCCGAACTAACTATTGTTCCTATTTTTTGATTTTCTGCTTTATTTGTTTCTTTATTTTCACTGCTGTTTTACAAAGATGTGGTTCAGTTGCATTCTCTTTGCATCATTTTCTTATTCTCAGTTTTAGTTATTCATTTTCTTTTATTTTTACTGCTAAAGTGAAGGATTCCATGACTATGTCATAATTTTGTACTCACTTATATATGTGCATCTATTGTGCTCTGTTAAGTTCATCTTTCTGCTTCCTTTCTATTGTTTCCAAGACTCCCAGTCTCTCCCTACTTCCTGTTTCAGGCAGTAACAGTCGTTTGAACAATATCTTGTATTCTATATGTTACATGATTGCTTATTATGACAATGTAAACAAAAGATAATACAAAAACTGAGAAATTGGAACATCTGTTTTATCGATATTTACAGCAAGAAACAAGCAGCGAAAATTTTGCTTGGAAGTGTTTGTATAGGTATTTTTATACTCCAAGTAGACTCCAAAGAATTTTTACTCAGGAAGATTGCAAATGTTGGAGGTGTGATTGGGAAGAAAGAGGTAATTAGGATCATATTTTTTGGGAGTGTACTGAGTTGGCAGACTACTCTGTCAGAAATAGTGGGTGAGTAAATTGGTGTAACTAAGGAAATGATTTTTTGAGGTATGTATGATACAGAATCAGAATTGCCTATACATAGTAAGGATTTGCTGAGTTTAATTATGGTGGCTGCCAAAAAAAGCACTTACTAGAAAATGGAAATCAAAGTCTAAACCAACTCCACTAGAAGAAGTGAATATGTTACAGAGATAAAAACAACTGGGAATGGGATATTTAGAAAAATGTAGGAGCAAATTACACAGGGAAAATTGGAATGTGGGGAACAATACATGCAGAATAATGTTTTGGAGGAGGAATGAGGTTTAAAAGAAGGCAGGTTTTGAATGAGCTATTTAATGTTTGACTGACAATCACTGCACAGTGTTGTGTTATGCTTGCAACTAAAAATAAGTCTGTACAGGTTGTTTTTATTTATGTAAATGTATGATTGCCTGTGTCATAAGTGATAATTAAATAAATATGTTTCTTGTTTAAAAATGCACAGTCTGGACAATCTGCAATCAGATCATCAGTTCTTCTGAAACATTAAAATATGCAGTTTTATAGAATATTTTGGTTGGGCCATATAGTCCACAGTGGACCCTATAGAGCTACCCACACTCACACACATGTTTATCAGATATTTGTGTGTGTGTGTGTGTGTGTGTGTGTGTGTGTGTGTGTGTGTGTGTGTGTGTGTGTGTGTGTGTGTATATATATATATATATATATATATATATATATATATATATATATATATATATATAGTCACACTTTGGAATCTCGAAATACTGAAATGTCAAATTTCAGTATCTTGAGACCAAAGTGTCAAAACTGCAGTATCCTGAAGCCGGAAATGTCGAACCTGTGGTTGTGATGACACATTAGATAAGTGTTATTTTGTAAAGGGTTTGGGGTAGGGTTTGTGTGTATGTGAGTGTCTTTGGAGTGTGTAGTAGTGTGTTTTCTGTGGCTACAGCGACTTTGGAGTTAGTATATATAAGTAGTGGGGGTGTGGGGGGGCTTGCCCCCCACATGGGGTGTGCAGGGGGGCTTGCCCCTCTGCTTCTAGCTAGAGAAGGTGTTTGTGTTTGTTATTTTTGTGTTTGTGTGTTTTGTTTTAGCTTCTTGTAGTGTCAGGAGGTAGGTGTGTTTGTGTTTATTTGTGTGGTGTAGTGTTTCGCGGTTTTGACTTTCGCGGTTGTGGTATGTTTCAGGTTTGTAAGGTTTCGGCTTTATAGGCTCGAGATACTGAAATTCGAAATTTCAGTATTTTGAGATTATAAAGTGAATCCATATATATATATATATATATATATATATATATATATATATATATATATATATATATATATATATATATATATGGGTCTACTTTCTTTGATTGAAATACCATTATTTCGAACAAAGAAAGTACTACCTTACTTTCTCAAAAGTCCACTTCAATGAAAGTGGACTTTTGCGAATTCCTGTTCAGCAAACCAGCTATCTAAATAAAACAGAGCACTACAGTGATGATAAGGGAATATACCTGTTTCCCCATTGTAGTGCAACATTGGAGTTAGTATATTTAATGTAGTGGGGCTGTGGGGGGTACAGGGAGGCTTGCCCCCTGAAAAACAGAGTTTAAATTGTTATTTTTTATTTTAATTGCCAGTTCACTGAACCAGAATTCGCTCGCAAAAGTAAGATCATACTTTTGTTGTTTGAAATAATGGTATTTCGATCAAAGAAAGTAGACCCATGTATATATATATTAGAAAAGAAGATATAGTATTCCACAGTGAACTAATGGTCTTGAAATCAACAAAACATGTATACAAAAAAGAACAAAGAGGACTGACCACAACAGAAAAATCGTGAAAAGTTTAATTAGGTTAGCACTTTCATGCCTTAAACAGCATTTCTTCAGACCAATAAAACAATGATAATTACATCTGAATAAATACTCCACAAAAACCAATTAAAATTACGTGATTTTTAAATGCCCAATAAAAACACTTCACAATGATGTCATGAATAACAGTTAATTCATATCAAACCAATCCACACATTCAAACACATTCACTTAAATAAATTATATGCTTTAAGGAAAGGTCTTAAAGGGACCTTTCCATTATGGCCAGGATGTTTATCGGCCTGTAGCCTAATGATCCAACAGATCTCATGCTGCTCTGTTAGATTTCTAAAACCCCCAAGGCATAAAAGAATGCATAGTGCTACTTTCTTGGCAAGTTTATTCCTATCCTCAAGCTTATGGATAGCAGCTACATGTTCCTTAATCCATTCTCTTAGGGTTCTGTTCATCTCACCAACATAGAATGTTGAACACGCAACACAGTAAGCCAAATATACCACATTCTTCATGGAACAGTCAGCATTCACTCTAAAATGGAAGTCACTGCTTATAACTGGATGTCTAAAATAAATGGCACTGTCTACATATACACAAACATTATTTCTCCCACAGGAAATGTACCTGTGACATCTTCTACAGCAACATCTCCAAGGCTCTCATAACACAACATTCTCTTTAAGGACTTTTTGTTTTTAAAGCAAAAGGGTGGATGTTCTCCAACAATCTGCCTGATTTTATCATCCGATTACCAGAAAGGCCAATTTTTCTTGATAATCTCTCATATAATATCTAAATTACTGGAATAATATAGAATAAAATTGACATTCTGTTGAGAGTTCTCAGGGAGACATCTCTTAGCCATACACCTACTACTTGCAAAATAAGGCCAAGCACGATCAACCTCATCTGTTTAATGTCTGAACCCATGGCAAATACATCTCTCTTACTGTAACACTTTTTTATGAACTCACCTTAAATCATCTCAAGGTCAGACTCAAATTCACTGTCAACATTATCCAATGTGGAAACCCTCATCCCTTGTCCTCTCATGACATTTCTAAACACTCCAGATGGATGCATAATATCTCTCCTCAGGATGTTGCTAATGTGACAAGGTTTCCTGAACAATATCCTAGTAAAAATTCCCTCAAAAGTCCTTGAAATCTCAACATGTAAGTACTCCATAATATCAGGGAAATACTTATACATAAACCTGAAAAAAAGTGGTGGTACTATGTAAGTATTCCACAAACTCATGGATGGACTCTGTTGGCCCTGTCCATAACATAAAGATATCATCCATGAATCTCCTGAAAAATTTAATAAACTGTGAGAACTTGCTAGTGCTTAAGATATTCATGTTCTTCCACTGAGCCATAGCTAAATTAGCATAATTATTGCACAGGACATGCCCATAGCTATGCCCTATTTCTGGCAATAATACTGCCCTTCAAATAGGAATATATTATTTTCTAAAATCGATTCCATCAACAGACAAATCAGATCTACCTTGATGGAGTCAAAAGAAATATTTAGCCTCAGGAAACATCTAACAAAATCAAGCCCTTAGTCATTAGGGAGCATGGTAAAAAATGATTTTACATCCAAAGTAACCATCACACATTGAACTAAACAATGGTCTTCACCAACACAAGAGTGTAAGTCCCCCAAGAACTGTTTCAGATCCTTCAATATAGTTGGGAACAAATCAACATAGATTTTTAATTCTTTCTCTATGTAGATTGATAGGGGTTCAGTCAACTACCCTCGCCTCAACACAATCAGTCTCACTGGTGGTCTATTTTGGGTAAGCCATGAAGTATGGGTATAACCGGTGACTCAACTATAAAATAGTTAAACAAGTCCAATGATATAAGCCTGCACAGTAGACAGTCATTCAATGTAGAATGCACAGAATTAATGAAAGCATCTAAATTATTCTTATCAAAAACAACATAAACACCATCATCTGAAAGCATTACCAACATTGCATCAACATAAAATCTTTTATCCATAATAAATATCATCCCACCCTTATCAGCAGGGCAAACAATTTCTCATCAGCTCATAATTCTTGTAAAGCTTTACATTCAATAAAACTTAAATTATAAAAACGGTTTCCTCTGACAATCACTATTGAATGCAGCATATATGTCATTGTCCTAAGTTCGGCAAAACACATCTAATAGCAGATCTAATGCCGGTATAAAAGTGCTTGTTTTTTTATAGAATAAAGTACCTGAATCAGTCAGAAACAAACTCTTCAATGTGACATTGCATGTAAACATCTTCAAATCCAGCACAGTGTCCGTTACCTCTGCCTTAGCCACTGGAATGAAGGACAGCCCCTTCTCCAATAAAGAAACTTGTGCTGTTGATAAAACCTTGGACAAGAGGCTGAAAATCAGTGATTTATCATAGGTTCCCATATCTTCTTGATGGTTTTGTATGACGTGGACTCTGGTCCCAAAAATTGCTTTCTGTGTTTCCTCCCTCAGTTCAGGGATCGGTTCAAACACAGGGAATCCAGTTTCCTGACTGGTAAGGGGAGTGATGAAAAAAACTGAGGTGGTTCCTTTTGAGCAATGATCTTCCTTCGAACAACAGGTTGAGCATCATTGGTGGAAATAGTAGGAATGTCTTGAGTCTCTAAGGGTGTAGGTGCATCTGTGTCTATAGGCCCATCAATCATAACTGTGGTGATAGATTCTATGGTTGTATTTGTGGCAGTCTCACCTCACTTCAATGTATTGGTCATGGGCCACAAAAATACATGTCAGTTCCTAAAATTGGTCATGTCTTTCAAGCTTCTTCCTTTTAAGACCCACTAACTGTCACACATAGGTGCTCACATTGTCCAATACTTCTTAAGAGCTGACTGAAGCATTTCATCAGGAGCCATAACTTGCAGTTGCTGCTGATGTATACAAACATCCTCAAAGTTAATGTGTTCTATCAGTCTAAAAAAGACAATCTGTAAATTAATATACGCAAAACTGAGATCTATATTCAATCTTTGCCAATCCTTCAAAAGTTCTGTGTAACTTGACACCATAAGTGGACATTTTTAAAACCATGAGCCCTCTCGGTATAACCTTATGGTAGACACACATTGCCTTTGATACTGCTTCAGTTTACACAGTACACAGGTATGTTTCTCTGTGGGAGATGTAATTTTTGTGTAAATATAGAAAGTGTTAACGATTTTAGATCCAATTATAGGCAGTGACTTCCATTTTAGAGTGAATGCTGACTGTTTCACAAAGAATATAGCATATTTGGCTTGGTGTGTTGTATGCTCATTATTTTATATTGGTAAGATGAATAGAATCCTAAGGGAATGGATTAGGGAACATGTAGCTGCTATCCATAAGCTTGAGGATAGGAATAAACTTGCCAAACAACCTATGGAAAGTGGCACTATGCATTCTTTTAAATTTAAGGTTTTAGAATGCTTACAAGAGGGAAAGCGCCTTGGGGATTTTAGAAATCTAACAGAGCAGCATGAGATCTGTTGGATCATTAGGCTACATGCCGATAAACATCCTGGCCATAATGGAAAGGTACCTTTAAGACCTTTGTTTAAATCTCGTAGTTTGAGTGTCTTCGTATGTGTGTATTGGTTTGATATGAATGAACTGTTATTCTTGACATCATTGTGAAGTGTTTTTATTGGCCTATATATATATATATATATATATATATATATATATATATATATATATATATATATATACACACACACACACACACACACACACACACACACACACACACACACACACACACACACACACACACATATATAAAACATTCTCAATAAGCCAAGTGTCTCCATGACATTTTTAGTTTTCAATTTAAGGGTTTCTGTAAGTAAGTAAAATTATTGCCTGCATCCCTTGCAGTGAGAGCTAACACATCTTATAAGACAATGTTTTCCAGAAGATGTAAAGATGGCAGATAATATCACTTTTAATAAAATTTCAGCTTTGAAAATTTCAACAATTATAAACTGATTCATCTGCTATCCTGTGTTAGGAAAGGATAACTGATTACCCAGAATTTAACCGGTTACAGTACTGAGACAGTGTTGTTTCACAGAAGCTACGTCATGACAAATCAGATTACTGATTTATGCTATATGAACATGGAGAAGCTGATGCTTCTATAAGAAATGTCATCGATTTTAAGAAGGTAAACTCCATAGAGTATGAATAGAACCAACAATGATAAACTGTATATGGGAATTATTATGGCATAGGCAGCAGAGGATGTGTTATAAAAATTTCACTGGGATAAAGGGATGGTAGTTGCCAAGATAATATAATTACCACAGTCCGATGGATGTGCAGGAACACACTGCTCGTACAACAGGATAGTGAAACAAATATTTAATAGGTCCACACGATAAAACAAACAGGTTTAGCGCTTTCAACCGTAAAAACACAGTCTTCCTCAGAACAATTAATTAAAACAAAGTGAACCATTTTATATTTTTCTAAAACAAGATAATTGAATGGCATCTCCTATTTCGATAGCCCGCCAAGATATTTAAAGACATATTGTACCATAAACAAACATTGTGCTATGAACAAACAATGTGTTTTGCTTCAGTTACACACATATCGTTTGTAAAACCATATAACCAAGATAATATAATGATCACTGGTGCTATTATACTAGTTTATTATCTACATAAATAATGATGCTGTGAAGCTACAATGGAAGGATTACATAATTACTGAGGGCATCAGATCTGCAGTGGGGACATTTTGTGAGAAAGAATATGAATATTGGTCTGACATTCTTTCAAACATAGTCAAGAATATGAGAAGAATGTTTTAGTGAGGAATGGAAAGATGTGTGCTTAAAGCACATGGTTGGTTCCTTAGACTCAGATAAGGAACGGTGAGGTGAGAAATGTCACACAGAAGTAAACCTAGGTATAACCCTATTTAATTAACTTAATGTAACCAGGCAGGGAACAATCACTTGTGAGAAATAGCTGGGTTCTTGTATACAAGGGAAATTCCATAAATCCCAGTGGAAAGAGGCAGAGGGTAATAGTTCTCTGTGAAAAATACTATGTCTAATTTTAGAACACACATTGTGTTGAGACAGTCTGGAAGAAGGTAAATAATATTGCATTATAGTATGCCAAAGAAACCTTGGGAGCAGAAACTTAAAAAAAAAAAAAAAAAGCTCAAATATACTTTATAAGGAAAACACACAGGAGTGTGTGACAGGTATTGAGACGTGTTAGTCAGAATGATACCAGTACCCTGGACCAGTACTATGAACCAGTGCCCTACTCCATTACCTCAGCTCTTCAGAGTTAAAAAAGCACTTCGCTGTAATAAGCCACTAAATTGTAAATGATCAGCTTATTAAATTTGATACAGTACTCATGGTTTAGTTTAATTAATTTAATATTTGTTAACCAGGAAAGTCTGACTTGGAACAAAGCCAATTTTCAGCAGAGGCCCAGGGAGAAATGTTCAAGATGTATGTCTTTGTAACGTGGGAGGAAACTGGAGCACCCAGAGAAAGCCCACATGAATGCAGGAAGAACATGCAGACTCCACACAGAAGGCACCCCAGCTGAGAATCAAATTGGAAAACCTCTTGCTGGGAGGCAACAACACTACCACTGCACCACTGTGCCATCAAATAAAATAATAAAAAATTCTTCTTTTTAAACTGTAGCAAACTGCTTGCTAAAAATGTAGCAAACAGTTGCTACAGTTTATACCCTGCCTTCTTGAAGTCCTACCATACTCATGTTTTAGTTAAAAAAAAAAATCTTCTTTTTAAATTGTAGTAAACTGCTTGCTGCAAATGTGGTTTGTACCCTGCCTGCACAGAGCACTACAGCACTCAGATTGTATGTATGTATGCATTCATTTGTTTATTTATTTATTCATTCATTCATTTATTTTACTTTTAAATTGCAGCAAACTGCTTGCTACAACATAGCAATTAGTTGCTACAGTTTAGACCACACACAGAGTGCTACAACACTTAGGTTTGACTGAAAATAGAGATCAGGATCGGTTGATCGCACCCCCAAAAATTTTGCACCCATTGCAGTTGCCCATCTTACCCTACCCTACCTATGCTACTGAATCTTACATAAGCTGTTAATAAAAAATGACTAACAGGAAAAAGTCATATGGGACAGGTCTCATGGACAAATGAAAGAACACTTCTTTGCCAAAAGCCCTTATTAATTTTATAAATGGTAAGAAGCTGTGTATATGATAGATGATGGGTAGTTCTTTCCAATTTACGCTTTTTAGCACTATACAGTAGTGGGTTCTGAAATGGGTGTTTGCTGCAAATCGAGACACTTTATTATAGCATTGTTCGAGTTTTGCTTTTTTTGATGCCTGGAGGTTAGCAAGGATAAAGGCACACAAAAAGTTCCAGCTGCTGGTAAAGGTTGCTGGCAAATCAACAACACATTTCCAAAGCATAAAACAAGAATGGCAGAACCACCACAGCTTGGAAGTACAAACACTTTTATTAAAATAATAAAACAGATGAGCGCTTTTGAGTTGTGCAAATAATGCTTCTTCAGATCTGCAGGTTGCCAAGGATGGAAGCACCATAAAGTAGTGATGGGAGAAGGTAAGTATTATTCTTCCTTAAGGGCAACGGTATATTTCGGTAGTTATTCAGGAAGCATATTTTTAACCAGTTTTGCTTTCCACACAGTGACCATTGGCTGCCCCAGTGCCTCTTCTCATCCACTGTGACCACCAAACCTCTTTTTTGCCCTCATACTTTCTGTAGCCCATGTTCAGGGCTGGCACAGCAATCAAGGTACCTGGTGCGCCATCATACTGTTGCTGGATAATGTTTTTATCTGAATTCTCAGTCAAGGAGTGTGTAATAAGTCCCTTACTTCCACAAAGAGCTTAACATCAGATGGATGTCTTGCCCACCCCCTGGCAGCATTAAGCACTGTTGTCTCCCCAGTCTATGCCAGAGGTCACAGTCACAACACACTAGTGTACCATGACATGCTCCCCTTCATCTTGGGGGTGGCATGTCTATCCTCCCTGTCTGTCCAATGAAGTGTCCAAGCCAAGAACTGAATTCAGGATGCCTGGTCCATAGCCAGGGCTTTATCCTTCTATGCCAGTGGTGCAGGCTATGATTCACAGACATTTTACTTTTATTCACATATACAGAACTTACTTGACCTTAAGAAATAGTGTTATGAATAATGCTTTTACTGTGAGCATATCAGACATGTACTGTTTGATGCTGGCTATAGTAGGAACAGTGTAATGCAAGTGTGGAAAATTTAGGTTTGTTGATTCCTTTAAACTTTTCACATGAGTTCTTTGAGAACATTGAGTTCTAAACTAGCTAGAAAAGTAGGTCTGCCTAGCCCTGCCTAACCCTGAAGGGTTTCTAGGTACAGTTTGTTTTCTCTGATATGATTATAGGTAACCTAAGTTGAATGCAGTGCAGACTACAAGAAGAGACAAACATAGCTTCAGGTAATAATATCTAATTATGAGTAGCTTGAAACACCCTTTGCAAAAGAAAAAAAAGAACTACTGCAATAAATCTTTTTTCACACCATACTACTACGACTTTTGAAAAGATTAACTGTATAAGATAATGTTAACTTAATCTTAAAATTCAGCATCACACCATGTATTCTGTCAGGACAACTCAGCTGTATTGACTTGTAAATTTTAAGTACACATTTGAATCAGGGGGCATTGTGGGTAACTTCACCTTTACCTTTTACCTCCAGAATTAGGAGCAGAACAAAAATACTTATTGAAAAAGACCTGAAATTAAAACACTTAAATACTTGCACTAATAATTGCGAAAGTTGATAAAAGAAGAAGATATAACTCGCCGTGCAGATTTGGAAGCAAAAGAAATCTGTAACTGCAATAATTTTCAGTACTTATTGACTGATATCTACTCCTTTTCTTAATTAATTTCCAATTTTAGAAGGAATGAAGCCAAACATTGGGACAAAATTATGGATAGTCCCCATAATTAGAGATAGTTGAGAGAGAAGTGTGCTTTCCTGTCATCACTCATATACTAATCAATCACCTGAGTTATTTCACAAAAAGAAAACATCTGACACTTAACAGTAGTGTTTGTATTATTCTTTCTTCAGTGGAATGTCTCTTTTTAGTTAATGCAGCTATGTACCTCCTTTACTATTCACAGGGGAGTACTAGACTATCTGCTGTTGTGGGCCATTTTAAGCCTAGCCAATCATCCCATGTGAGAATAAAACACTCTACCTTGTGTCTTTAAGGTAAAACTCTCTACCTTGTGTCTTTACGGTAAGCACCTTAACCATTATGCTAACCTCCCACTTCCTTCTGATTCTGGGGCTTTTTAAGTATAGTAGTGTTCTGTAGCAAAATCTCTGTTCTCTGCACAAATACAACTTACTGCCAGGCTTGTTTACTTGGGCTATCTGTCTGATGCTATTTCTGCTGATACTTGTCATGTCTTATATCAGCTTGCTGTTTTCTATTTACTCTGACACTGTCTGCGTTCATCTGCAATACGGTACCTTGGCCTTTAAGTGACATGCTTTTCTTCATATCTAAATAGTCCTCCTTCCAGGAATTTCTCTTTACATCATTCCCACTATTGGTGTGTTGATGCATTCTGTTCTGTTCTTAGACTTCTCACTGTAGACTGGCATTCCATATGATCACTTTCAAATTTTGCACCTGAAAAAAGGCATAGATCAGCTACCCTGTTTTACAGTTATGTCCTAATTATGACACAAATCTTGCTGATTGCTGCTTATAAATTAAATTGAAGCTCTCCTGACATCTGAAGCCATTCTGTACCCTCTGTTTCCCTGTGTTCATGCCTTAGACCAGCATTCAGACAGGCCATTATTTTTAGGCCTGCATGTTCATTTTTAACAATTGTATAACACTTGATTGAGAAGCTGTGGGCCTATGCACACCAACAGTCTACAAACATTCATATTGTTATTAATGAAACTTCACTTCCATGACCTTTCAGGCCTTACTGAGACATTCCTGTGCTTCAGGAGTGAGAGTCGTTTCTGCTGGTCACTTAATGTGTATCCTGAAGGGTTTGGACACATTCCTGTTTGACCAATGTGGAGGCCTAAGCCATACTGATCCTGCCCCCTCAATAACTCACTGCTACGGGACTATTCTATTTTCTTATTTGTGTGTACCTGTACATCTCAATTTGCTTCAGTCTTAAAAAGTTCAGGTCTACTCACCGTTTCAGCAGAGAAGAACACTCTTCCTATAGGAATTTTCCTATCAGGTCTGACTTTAACCTAATTTGGCTCTAAGTAAGACAAATGCCCAAGCCCCAGAACTCAGTTTCTTTGACCTATTCTAACTGACTACAGGCACATCTACCTGGGTGACTTATAAAAGGTGGTCCAGCTAGCACTGCTGAATTTTCTGTCCACAGTTCACTCGACAACTGCTGAACAGCATACTTGGGTAAGCAGTCAGTTCTTGCATAGACTGTTACCAGATTATGAGACATGCATACGTCTTCAGTGAATTTGCCCCACTTATTGCTGTGGGCTGCATAGCCAGTTCTAGTGTACTTTCATCCATACTGCTGTCTGCGATGATGATGCCCTGCTATATCTTTTACTACTGTCTTCACTGCATGAGCAATGTCCTCTTAAACAGAGGAGAGTTCTGGATGCCAGCTCAGTTGATAAGTATATGTTTATATGAAATAATTAAACTAAAAAAGCATATATGAAAGTGGATGGAGGCCTAGTGCTTCCACACAGCTACAGAGAGCTATTTGTAGTTTGGAACTTATCTAAGAAGTGGAGCTAAATGCAAAAATGATGCTTCTCAGAACACCACCCCCCCACACATAAAAAAAAATAAAAAATTACATACACAGCCTTGTTTCTTCTAGAGAAGAAGTATCCACAATGGCCATGCTAAACTTCTTGAAATATCTTATAACCTCACACTGCAAAGTTATTAAACATGTTTACTCACTCCCTTGGCCACTCACTCATTCATATGCATGTGTTTTTATTTATAAACCAAAAGATTATCTGGTGTTACTTGTTAAAACAAGAGAAAGGTCACAAAACTGTCTCTCTCCCTTTCTCTGGAGTTTGTAAGAAATGGAAAAATAAAGGGTGTTAATAAAAAATCCATTGAAAATTAACTTGAGAATTACTGCAGCAAACACTGCATTCAGGTACTCATATAGGTACCCAGAATTCTAAGTGGGGACAGAAGATGGAAGGAGAAAGAAAGGAGAAAGTACAGTTGTATAAGTAAACTTACCATAACAGTAGAAGTTTGAATGATCACTGCTGCAATAGCTTTAGGTTTATGGGTTATATCCTGTCAAGGATATAACAGCCGACCAGCTTCCAAAGCTTCAGGGCTCCTTCCACATGCCCAAACTGTCGGGCAGCTAGAGCTGAGCTGACTAAAAAACAAGCTTGGGCACAAAGCCCTTCACAGCTTTCATGCTAACAGAGAGAGGGTGGCTGAGCCCTGAAAGGACAATGTTAGGAACAACAAAAGTAAGTATTCATATCCTGGCATAAACACACCAAAAACAAGGGAGTAGAGGGGTGGACTAGCTACTGCAGCAGTGATCATTCAAACATCTACTGTTATGGTAAGTTTGCCTACACATCTGTACTATGTGCATTATATTGATCACTGCTGCAGTAGCCATAGCTATATGGGCAGGTTATCCTAGCTTGCTATATTTGGGAAATGGAAGGGGAAGGGTCCAGGAGCTCCTGAAGAATGGTCATAGCAATGCCTGATCTTGACCTAGAGAAGAAATCATGCTTGTAATGCCTTGTAAACCTATGGATAGAAGACCAAGGTGCTGATTCTAGAATCCAACCTTTTTTCAAAAAGCCATAGATGAAGTCAAGGCCCTGTTTGAGTGGGCCTTGACCCTGCCTGGAATAGTTTTGTTGTGATGAGTGTAACAAAAGGTAATAGTCTGAGGCAACCATTTAGAAATAGTCTGTTTTGACAAAGGTTGTTGTGTCTTCTTACCTTTTCAAGAAATAAGCAACTGATTTTATTTATTTATTTGTCTTTGCTTACTGGGAAAGTCTGACTGGAGAATACACATTTTCAGCGGAGTCCTGCTGAGAAAAGCTCGATTGGCTTACATTGCATTATACTAACTTCCAGTTAAACACAGAGTAATTATATTTCTATTTACATTTATACACAAATATTAGTCACATCTATACATTCTAAGATTTTACAGAGGTGTAAGTTACTAAAGAGAAAACCCACATGCAACTTAGTGGATTGTACAGGCGGCAGTTAAGCATAAAAATTGTTTTGTCGTTTCAGTGAGAGGTTGAGTGTATTCTGTTTAAGTAGAGTATTTGCTGAGTATTGTATAGACTGAATTGGTGGTGCTGCGGTAGCGTTGTCACCTCACAGTTAGACGTTGCCCATTCAATTCTCAGTTAGAGCATCTTTTGTGTGGTGACATGCGTGAATAGGCATTCCTTCATTGAAGGTTGTGCGTTAGGCCCAGCAAGCCAGCACGTAAAAATCTACTGCCAATCATTAGCGGACCGGAGTTCCACTGTGGCAACCCCTAACCGGAAAAAAGCCGAAAGACCTTACTTACATTTGGTGAGTATTGTATGGTTACCACAAAGTCTTAACCTTGTGATGAGCATGTGTAGGACCAGGATTGTTGTTTAAGCAGTGGTTTAAAACTATTGAGTTTGTTATAGAGTTTTATTTATGTGGGGATATTATTCCAGAGTTTAGCAACATATTGGGAGTAGAGCGAGTCTCCTGCAACATTATTTGACTTATTTGTAAGTAATAAGCATTTGTTCAGCTCCCTTGGTCCCTTGATGGGTCCCTTGATGGATAGTAGATCAGTAATAAGTTATGTACTGCAGGGCATTTTTCTGGATGATTAATGAGGTTGTCTGCTGTAGTTAGTTGTGAATATGTTAGGTAGTTATGTATTTCAAGCCAGTTTAATTGCTTTAAGCTATAATAATGGAGGGTCCTATGAGGGAGATTAGTGGCAAATTTAGCTATTTTATTGCATTAGAATTCAAGGATCTGAAAAATTAGTTCAGTCAAGATGATACTTGAGTTGTCTGTGGGCATCCAAGGTATGAAGTATCTTTTCTTCCTCATTTTTAGGTTCAGGAATGAAAAAGGGGAGATGGATAGTTTGGCTTAAAGTAAACTCAGATACCACTTAAGGCATAAAAGAGCGATTAGTTCTCAAAGAAACCCTGTCTTTGTAGAAGATGAGATAGGAATGACTCATCGTTAGAGCTTGCAACTTAGATACTCTCCTTGTAGAGGTCAAAGCAACCAGTAAAGCAGCTTTCCATGTTGAGAATATTCAGTCAGACAGATAAGCTGGTTCAAATGGAGCAAGTGTTAGCTTTTCTAACACAAAATTAAGACCCCAAGGAGGGGCCACCAGTTTTCTTAGAGGCCCCTTACACAAAATCTCTTTCAAAAACATTTTTACATGAGAATGTATTGAAAAGAGGAGGATCCATGAGCACACATACTGAAATGGCTGACAAATGAAGCTTGATGGAGGAGGTGGGAGAAAAGCCATAGGATAGTAACTCATACAAATATTGTAAAACCAGAGAACAATTTTTCCTGAATGGGCACAGGTTATGTTGTTGACACCAATTGAAAAACCTTTTCCATTTGCTAATACATGATGTTCTAGTAGAAGACTTTTGTGCCTCCATTAGTACCTACTGCATATCCTCAGTAAATAGCTGCCTAAAGGGAATTAAAGGCCCCATCATCCAAGCAGTCAATTGGAGTTGATTCTGGTTTGGGTGTATCAACAAAACTCGATCTTGTTTGAGTAGATCTATTCTCTGAGGAATCATGTGGTAATTTCCTCTTGATATTTCCCAAAGAAGGGGAGAACCACTATTGCCTACACCAGAAGGGAGTTACCATAATGATCTTGGGGGATTCCTTTTGAATATTTGCAATGTACCTTGGATATCAGTGGAAAGGATGGAAAATCATGCAAGAACATTCTTATTTAAGAAAAGGAAAAGGCATCTGTCTTCCAGGCCTTCTTGCTTGGAGTCCTGGAGCAGAATCTTGCCAACTGGTTGCTCAGAGGAGGCAAATAGGTCTACTTAAGGAACTCCCCACAGATGGTTCAAATCTTGGAGAACCCCCTGATCTAGTTTCCATTTGTGAGGCTCTGACCTTGTCCTGTTGTGCTCTGATGAGATGTAGGATGCCTGTAAAGTGAGATTGTGCTATGAAGTTATATCCCAAGCTAACATGGCTAGTCTGCGAAGGGAGGATGACCTGATTCCTTCCCCCTTGCTTGTTGATATACCACATGACTGTAGTATTGTCTGAAACAGCTTGAAGAGATGCAGGGGGCTAAAGATGATTCAGAGAGTTGAGTGTCTTGATCAGGACAAGCATTTATTTTTATATTTATATCCTTACTTCTGTCCTTGATATCCCATACTCCTTGCATTTTTATCCCTCATGAAACTACTCCCCAGGCAAAGTCTGTGGCATCTCTGATGACTGCCTACTTTGGAGCAGGGAGGAAGAAGGGGAGACCTGGGGCTAGGGAAATTTGCCTTCCCCGTCAAGTGATTTCTCCTCTCACAAACCCCAACTCTGGGATTTGAAAAGAAAAAGGATGCTGGTGCTGGGACCAGATATCATTGTATCTTTCTTATGTGGAGTCTTCCCTGTGATATCATGAGAATCCTAAACGCTAGGAGACCAAAAATCCCGAGGTATTCCCCGTGCTGTAACCGAAGTCTGAGTGGAAAAGCTTAGGAATATATCTAGAAACAGATCAATTTTTTTTCTGTGAAAGAAAAGCTCTTGGTGTCTAGATGACATTACAGGAACACAATCCTGTTTGAAGGAGTCACAATAGACTTTTGAATGTTCTCTTGGAATCCAAACTTGTGTAAGAGGTCTCTCACCCAATTGCGAGGTTCATACCATCTTGAAAATGACCCTGCAAAGATAAGCAAACAATACATAAATATGGAAAAATATGGATATAGTATATCCTGCAATGAGCTATAATTGGATATAGACACTTTGTGAACATTCTTGGTGCAGTGGATCATCCAAAAGGTAAGGCACAGAACTGATAAAGTGATTGAGGCACACAAAAGCCTTAAGAAACACCTGAAGTCTAGGTAAATAAGGATTTGATGATAAGCATCTTTTAAATCTAGTGCTACCATGAAACTTAAATAAGGAAAAAGAGATGAAAGTTTGTGAAGTGACAGCATTTTGAACTTGGGTGCTATCACAAAAAGGTTTAGGAAAGAAAGATCCAGAAATGGTCTCCATGCGTCTTCTTTCTTGGAATTACCGCCCCATTAGCCTGACGAGCCTGGTCTGCAAGGCCATGGAACGTATCATCATGGAACTTATAAACAAAGACATTGGTAATCTCCAAACTCTGGATCCCACCCAGTTCAGGTTTGTAAAAGGCAAATCATGTCTCCTAAACCTGATAGACTTCTTTGAAGCAGTCACCAAAGCCGTAGACAAGGGTAAGGTGGTTCACACAGCCTATCTAGATCTTGCCAAGGCTTTCGACACCACCCCCCACTCTGGAATTATAGATAAACTCACTAAACTAGGTATAAATCCCTATGTCACAAGATGGGTTGCCATCTGGCTCACTGACAGAACCCACACTGTGAAAGTAGCAGACTCCAAATCTGACTTCAGACCAGTGACAAATGGAGTACCACAGGGTTCAGTCCTGGGTCCTCTCATGTTTGGTATCTACTTCTCTAAAGTACAGGCTAACACAGAAGATCTTTGGCTAATGAAGTTCGCAGATGACTGCAAACTAGGAGCCATAATTGAAACTCCTAATGATGTGGACATCCTACAAAAGGGCCTCACTGAGACAGATTCCTGGTGTCAAAGCCATGGCCTCAAGCTCAATGCCAAAAAGTGCATTGTCATCCCCTTTGGTAAAAACTACAACATAGGCGGTAGTATACTTAACACCAAAAGTGTGATAAGAGACCTTGGGACACATGTGGAGTGTAGTTTCTCCTTTGATAATCACATTGCCACAGTAGTCAGGAAATCCTTCTACGTGGCACACCTCATCACAAAAGGTTTCTCATCCAGAAAAAAAGAGGTCATTGTTCCCCTCTACTCATCACTAATTAGACCCCTTATAGAGTACAATGCCCCTTTTGGTATGTACCTCACAAGACATCTACAACAACTGGAAAGGCTGCAGAAATACCTCACAAAGAGGATTACTGGCCTCAAACAGATGCCCTATGCAGACCGTCTCAAAAAACTCCAGCTTTACTCCGCCGCATATCGCCTACTCAGAGGTGATCTCTGCCTAACATACAAAGCTATGTCAACCCAGAGCTGTTGGACATGCTCCACTTAAAGAAATTCCAATCCCTCTGAGCTACATGCTCTAGGGACCTAAACCTTGCCACCACAATAAACAGAACATGCTGGAGGGATAGATTCCTGTCCCAGAGACTTCCCATACTCTGGAATAAACTACCTATGTATATCAAACAAAGCTCCTCATTAGCACTCTTCAAGAAAAATCTTGATGATTGGATGGGAAATAGGAAATTCACCCTGGGGATCACCTCTGTGTCTCTGCTCGACAGTGGCACAGGAAATAAATTTATTGGGTGGCAAAAGTCAGGGTACCTTTTTGGCTGGGCTTGTATAGGCCCCAGGGCCAATAGCCTAGTACCTACCTGTGAACCTATGAACTAAAAACACTCCTGAATAAAAATCTTTCCTAATCTGGGAAAGAGGAACTGACTCTATCACTCCCTGGGACAACATATATTGAAGGGGGGAGGGAGAGTCTGGTCTGCTGGTTAAGGAATTAAATCCTGGAAAAGAAGGATTTCCTTCTCAATATTGTCTATAACCTTAACAGATGATCTTCAGAACTAATTTGTCTAAAACTATCCATTTCCAAAGCGAAAGGTGGAGATTTAGAAGTTCTGGAAGGGATAAGGGACTGCCAGGGTGGGAGGGAAAACAAGTACCATTAAATAATCATGCTGACTTGTTGGACTGTCCTTGGTTTTGTAGGGTTTCTGACTTCTTTTTAGAAGTCCTTGTTATTCCTTCTTAAACATCATCATTTTTATTTTTTGCTGAAAATGGATGAAGGTTTAGAGAATCCCGTAGAAAATTTGGAAAAGGAGGGCTAAAAAATCTTAAGAGATTCCCTATATCTGTTTACCCCTTTCATCATACATTTTGATAACCTCTGCAAAGGAACCAAAAACTAAATCTTTATCCAAAGAAGAATTTAAAATCTCATTTTTCGCATCATCTGGAAGGTTCTGAGAACACAGCCAGCAAGCCTCTTCAAAACAATACCAGTCGCTACAGCCCTGGAAGAAGTATCAACTGAGTCATATACTCACACACAAACACACACATACACACACATGCACACACACACACACACACACACACACACACACACACACACACACACACACACACACACACACACACACACACACACACACACACACACACACACACACACACACACACACACACACACACACTGTAAACAATGAGTTATAACCTGTGAAATGTTAGAAATTAAATTATTTAAGGCAGATTTTTCCTCACAAGAAGAAAGTGCAGACAAAACATTCTGCATATTTTCACAATTAGTCAGAATAAAGTTTAAAACATGAACTTTACAAATCAAAATTCTGAAAACCAAAGTTGAAGAGGCAGACTGTTTTTCCATATTTCTCAATAATCATCCTAGCCTTGTCAGAAAGAGTTGGATTAGAAGTAACCAAATGTTTAGTAGCAGTAGGATTAGCTAAAGCTGTAGCTGCAGAGTCAGATTTGAGATGAGTGTATAAAAACTTAAAAGATTGAGGAATTTTATATATTCTGTCTGCCTTTTTAGAGGCAGCAGACTGTCTTTTAGGAAAACTGCAGGCAGTGACACACATGTTCCAGAGCTGACAGAACAGATTCCTCATATTTCTTTTGTAGCAGCTGATAGTATTTTCTGGGGTACTGAGAAACCACAGTGTTCTCCCATTGAAAATACTGGCACATTCTGGAGATAGTCTCAGAGAAAGATAATCCCCCACAGGAAGAATGAGAAATGATGCTCTCCTCTGAGGCTGAATCAGACAACTGAGTACAAACCCCCTGTATCTTTCACTTCATCTTCCTGTCCAGATTCAGAATGTTAAATCTCTTCAGGAAGAGAAGTACCCCCCCCCCCCAGAAACCACTTTACAAGAAGGAGCAATATTAGCCTGAGTTAAACCCTGAGCCATACCAAGTAAACTACTCTTGTCTAAGGAAATTTGAGAAAGAATAGATACATGTTTAGTTTTCTGTTTCTTTTTGACAGGAAAATGGGCCAATAGTTTTATTAATGGCAGCAGTGGTTTACTCAGGGATGTGCACAACACTCTGACTAAAAAGGGAAGGCTTCCCTGCTCCCTCTCCCACATCTGAGAAGAGTGGCTCTCCCTTGCCCATGAGGGGACCACAGCAGCCACAGAGGATGTGGTTAACCTCCAGTCCATAGTGGCTGTAGGTGTGTGGTCTGAGGATCAAGCTGTGGCCACAGCAGAGTCCCTCACCTGCATCTGAGACAATTTACTAGCCTACTGTAGTGTGCTTAACTTTTTCTTTCTGGGGCTGGAAGGAGGACCAGCTGTGAAACTGGAAGTTTCAATGGTCAAGCCAAAAATGGTGCCTCTTTCCTGGGGAAAACAACCAGTATTAGCTGGTAAAAATGTAACATTTTTAAAAGTCACTTTTTCTCACAAAGACACAGTAAATAAACAATTTAAACATTTTTCAGCCTCTAGAAGTAAAATAAACAATTCCTCCGCAGAGAAAAAAAAATGGTTTTCAATTACTTTAAACAACTGTTAAACTGACTAACAGGGAAAAGTATGCTTCCATTTGTGACAGTCCATTAAAACACAAACTTGTAGGTAAAAAAAACTTTTCTAAACAGGAAAATACAAGAAAATAATCTTTTTTTTTAATGTGGAAAGTTTATCCCCAGTGGGAATGTATCTGCCCAGTAAAGGAACAGCACAAGCCACCTTGTCGAGCCTCAAAATCCCACATAGGAGTGCTCTTTTCATTGTCAGGAAAGCTCTCAAGAGCTTGGCGGTCAAACCCATCTTTTTACTTGAGCTGACTTGATGGTTTAGCAAGTGGAAAATGCCCTGAAGCTTTGGAAGCTGGCTGGGTGTAATATCCTTTGCAGGATATAACCCAACATAGCTAAGGTTACTGCAGCAGTGATCATTATGATGAACATCGCCATTATACGGTGGAGCTACAAAGTACAATGAGAGAAGCTGAATCAAAATTATTGCTCCTGCAATGAAAAATGAGTGTAGAAGACATTAGAGCACATTGAATATTAACTGTTTAGGACTGAGACATAGAAAACAGTATTATGATTGCAACACACATTTTTTTCAAGTTTTCTGACTGTAAGTAGCTTATAAAATAACATTTGGTAGCAGAAAATTAAATGAGCATTAAAACATTTCCTTGTGAAAGACAACTTTAAAATGCTGTACAGATGACAGAGAGTGAGCAGTAATTTTCTTAGCAAAAAGTCAGGAAATAATGCAAACCCCAGCTTTCTTAGTTTTCTTGGTAAGAACATAATTTTTCAGATGAGAGTGCTCAAATTATTCAAGTATGTAACATCAAGTGACATCATTCCCAGGTAATATTGCAACTTTGATGGAAATGAGTCATTCCATGCATAACAATAACATTTTATGATAAAACACAAACAGTAACAATTTTACATCAGACATATTACATTTGTCTCTTATAATTATTTGTATTCATAGGTTCATAGGTAGGTACTAGGCTATCGGCCCAAGGGCCTACGTAAGCCTAGCCAACAAGGTTCCCTGGCTTATGCCACCCAAGAAAGTTATTTTCCTGTGCCACTGTCGAGCAGAGACACAAAAGTGATCCCTGGGGTGAATTTCCTATTTCCCATCCACTCATCAAGATTTTTCTTGAAGAGTGCTAATGAAGAACTTTGCTTGACATAGATGGGTAGCCTGTTCCAGAGTATGGGAAATCTCTGGGACAGGAATGTATCCCTCCAGCATGTCCTGTTTATTCTGGTGACAAGGTTTAGGTCCCTAGAGTGTGTAGCTGAGAGGGATTGGGATTTCTTTAGGTATAGCATGTCCAACAGCTCTGGGTTTGACATAGCTTTATATGTTAGGCAGAGATCACCTCGGAGTTGTTATATTGAAGATGCCTCACCATTATATATAATTCTGTAAATGTTTCAAAGAGCTTGGTCTTGCATACTAACTACGTGTTGTACTTACAATTGCATGACATCACAGATATTAGATGTGAAACATGTTATATAATACCACTTAGAATGATGCATGCAATCACCCATGTAATCACTATGGAGTTATACAACTAAACAAATGTATTCTGGGAAGGAAGTGACGTCTTTTTACACACTGCTCCTTATTAAATGTTGTGGACTTTCAAAAATGCAAAGAATTGAAAAGAACTGCATAACTAAACATTAAAGAAGCTTCCCCTATGGTTTGTTATCAGCTGTTGTGTTGGCACTATATGGCTGCAATCATATGATCACTTTATTATAATGTCAGTATTATCATACTTATTTTGTTATTCCAGGTGTGATAAATCTGTGCAACTGAGAGAAAATAGAAGAAGTAGTTTTTTTAATGTTTCATTTTCTCTAAATTTGAGCAACCTCAGAGGTAGTAAATTTAGAAAATGGGGATGGAGGACAGAGCCTATACACTGGAGGATGCCAAGGTCCTCCTAAAAATTTAATCTTTAAGTTTAGTATGATATTGTTATGAAAATTTGTGTAATTGCTGCTTCTGCATCTTTAGAAAGGGTTGTGGATGGATGGATGCATGGATGGATGGATGGATAGATGGATGGATGGATAGAGGGATGGAGATGTTAAAGTAGTAATATCTTGGAGGCTGATATTTATAATCTTTGATTTTTCACTATGGATGACACTGAAATTGAGGTGAATTGTCTCCTAAACTGCAGCCATGGAACCATTTACTGTATGAGATCACAAGCTAAAGCTCAGATTGTTTAACCTGCAATGAATGCTGTTCAGCGCAGTACTGCTGAGGTATGATCTGGCAATAAGAAACAGTGAATGTTCTAGAAATACTTATTCAGCAACATGGTGGTGTATTATAATGACAGTGATCCAAATGTTCAGAATGTACAGAAGTCCAATAAGATCCCTCAAAATGGTTCTGCTATGACACTGTGATCATCAAACCACTAACACAAATACTACTACAGAAACTCACAAAGCTATCACTTTCAGTATATAAAACATTACTACAGCAGTACTCAAAAACCATGACAGTTTCATGCAATGGCACATCGGTATAAACTATAAACAAACGTACATAAGCAAAAACAATAAAATGGTCGTAAAATGTTTGATGTGATTTTATATGGTCTGATGAAGCCACCAGGATGGTGGTGAAAGCGCTTACCCTGTTTTGATCAATAAATTTTATGTTTTTACAGCCGTACGTTTTATGACTGTTTTATTGTTTTTGCTTATGTACGTGTGTTTATTTGCTGCTGTTGCAGTATGGTCATGGATCTACCTGCTTAGTGTTTGTTCTTACTTTCAAACTATAAACAAACGTTTCTGAAAGAAAAGCAAATCCAACCTGTACCTCCATAGCCCTTATTTGTACTTTGAGGTAGCATTATCTTGTGGAAAGTGCTAATAGTAAAAAATAAAGTAATACTCTGCTATACTTTCTCTGATCTACAGCAGTTTTTGAGTACACAAATAATCGTAGAAATCCAGCTATCATCCATCGCTTCAGCATACTGGAACCAGTCATACTTAAGCCAAAATTGCATCAAACAACTCTGCTTCAGTAAAAAAAATAAAAATGAGCAATCTCTTTTGAACATCTACCAGTGAACCTTGTTTTGTTTTGTCTGGTTCAGTCTCTTGATTGATCAGACGGAGACATTTATTACTGACATTTGTTTACCGTGAAATTCTGAATGGGTAATAAATATCTTTTTTCAGCCAAGGCCCAGGCAAAAATACTCCAGAGAGTTAGATAACATCAAATAAAACAGTAGTACATATGTAAATGAAAAAAAAGGCATATATACATAGATAACATACAATCTGACAGTGGGCTACAAAGGATACAATAAAGCATGAGCAGAGACCAGTGGTGTAATAATAAAGAAAATGACAATTAAATATGACCATTGGTATATACAAAATTATTACAAGTATAGTCTATTATTATTGTAAATTAAAATGAATTGTATGCTCAGTATGCAGAAGGATAGGACTGTGGAATCATGGGTTCCATTTGTAAGGAATGCCAGCACATAAGTCTGCATGCAGGTTTTGAACCTAGCAGATATTTTGGGGGACTATTTTTTTCTCACTTACCTCAGTGAACATCCTTCTCCCTACTTGTTCCATCACTCATAAAAGAACTCCATGGCCCATTTGCTCCTCCTAGGGGGTAGGATGTGAGCAGTAGAGAGTGGAGCCATCAACTGTCCGATCTGCATGTGGTCACTACTGCCCTGGCATTCGATGTGCAATGGAAATCAGCAAGAGCATGTCACACACTTCCCCATGTGATGCAGTCCCCTGAAGATAACACTGTCTCTCTCAAATCCAGTGCTGCAGTGTGTTCTCTAGTCTTCGCTGGTGATTCCACTGTGGACTGAGCACCCAAACATGCACCCCACACTCTCTACCTAAGAGAAGTAAATAAGCAAAGCTGCGTCACTCATTTATTCCCCATGCTGGTTCCAGCAGGTGCACAAGCCACTAATTTCAGTCATAGTAAGGGCCTCATCACTCTACCCCAAAAGACTTGGGCAGTCTTTGTAGATAATTGATTTATGCTCTCTCCTACCGACAATGGGTACCCCTATTTTGCAATGTGGGACAGAATGGTCACTCCAATGGACATTTTATTTGTATGTCATGTGAACAAACTGATAGAAGTAACAAAGAGAGTTGCAGATTGATGTCTGCCAGGTCATTACCTGATGGACATTGCAGCTGGAGTTTGTATCCAGATTACACCCCTGGTCTGGAAGCTTGGCCCTTTTTTGTTACAAAATAAATACTACCTTGCAAAAATCAGGTGGAGTATTATAACTTTTATGTCAGTAGCTGAGGTTCAACTTCTTTTCTAAGAGTTAGTGTGAGATTCAGTGTGACAGATCCTCAAAAAATCACGTGTCTCTCCCAAATAAGATCTAAATAAATAATAAGAAGGTTTTAGTGCACCAGCAGTAACAGATGCAGTCTAAACTGTGTACAAGCCTGGTACAGGAGTTAGAATTAACCAAATAAAAAAAACATGAAATATATCAGCAGCAGCACACTACGAAGAGATGGCTTCAACTCACCTAAAAGGGTGACTACTTCAGGGTTGGGGAAGGCACATGGAACTGGGAAGCTGTTACCAAACTGAAGAATGTCCTGGCAGGCCAGCAGGCTTATTGCATCAGCCTGCACATAAGAAGGTGTTCATAGCTTTAAACCTGATAGGAAATTAAGTGATTTCACTGAGTTTTTCAAAACCTTGCAGACTTGTGCTACTGCTTTAAATTACCCATTTTAAATCTCTCTCACAGATTCAACTTATGGGCTTTGAGACTCCTGCATGGTTACAGAAACCCTTGATGCTGTTAGACATCTTCCCAGATGCAATGTCCTAGATGGCAATCATGCTGCACTACCCATGCTTCATGAGCAAACTGATTAAGATGGATCTGGTAGGATATCGCTTAGATTCCTTGAGCAATGGATATTATTATTATTATTATTATTATTACTATTTCACTTACCTTTGATGTTAAAATCCTGTCCAAAGTGGTAACAGTTAGGTCATGTAGCTTATACCAGCATTAGCCTCATGTTCTGAGTTGGTGCTCATTCAAAGTTGGAGATCTACAGACCACTAGTAGTTGCTGCTTCTTTTTGCATTTAAAGCATGTTTCCGACTGATGCCTGTTGTACCTTTATTATTAGATTTTCAAAAAGACTTTTATTTTTTTTTGGAGTGGTCATACTTAGAGTTCTGCAAAGGACATGCTGGCTCTGTGATGCAGATGGCTAAAGATCTGATGGTGACCCCAATACCCAGGATTGACTAATGACCGGATCATGGAAAATGGTAGTCAGCAGCTGCTGTTTGCTTTCAAACCCTATGGGGAGGAAGACAATTTCTTCTGCTGCCATAATGATATCTAGAGGAGATTACACAGTGCTGCAGAAGCATTTCAAGGGTCTGGGACACATACTCACCAAATGGCATGTTTACATGCTGTAGCCAGTACAGACACATGCATGGAAGCTCACATGCATCACTGGGACCAGCACTTGTGAAGATACTCATCATGGCCAAACTAAGGGAACTGGGAAGCTTGTGAAAGGAGGTACCTTTAAAGTATCTCTGTGTGATGCTCCTTCTAGTTCCCAATGTCACTGGGGAGAAGGAAGTAGCTTGTGGTGATCGGTCAAAGGGAGAAACAGGCACAGAAAAAAAGATGTGATCTACAAAGGTTGGGGGATGGGGAAAGCTTCACTTGTTTGCTAATCATGCTCTCTCTCTTGATCATGTAGCCATACTGATTAGCAATTCCCCCGTGAGTTCAGACTTTAAAGCTAGCCTATGCAACTTTATGCCCACATACACCAATCTGTCTCTTGGACTTATTTTGACACTCTCTCCACCCTGTCTGTGAAACTTGCAAAAAGCCTACATTTTGATCCACTAATCTGCCACCCATTACAGCTGTGGCCTATATGGACTCCTGCACATGACTAGCTTCTTAGATATTTGCTTATTTTACTGGATCCTATGCAGCACACTTTCTGAAACATTTTGCAGTGCTGAAGAACCATATAAAAAACATGCCACCATACTCAAAACGTTGAAGCCTCCTGGCACTTTCTTCATCTTCCTTTGTGACTGGCCAGCAACCTGAAAAAAATAAGAGGTTTGCTTACAGCTGATGTGGCATGTGGCATACTGAAATACACCACTTTTGCATATTTTTGTCTCATCAGCTTGGTTGCCACGATTCAGAATAGATTAGTTATAGCAGAACTGTAGGGACATCATAGTGGTAGCAGGCAACCATGCAAAGCTTGGAATGAAGAATGGTGCCAGACAGAGCAACAAATACATTGCACCTGTTTTTTTTTTTTGTTGATTTTTGGTTTTCTTTGTTTTGTTTATCTTAGTATCTCCAAAAACTGTTGTGGCTGAGAGTGCTTCTGGTTGTAGATGAGCAATATAGAGAAATTATTGCTTCACTGTAGTCTGATTTTCTACCTGAAGGATAATAGAAACAGAAAGTAAACTGATTCATTAACAGCCTAACCTGGGTTTGAAAATGATATATTTTCCTTTTTTTGGTATTTGCAAGTAGTTATTAGTCAAAATACTGAGGCCCATAATTATTTGGAATAGCAGACAAGAAGGTCTGAATGTGAAGGAATATACTCCAAGTTTGAAGTAGTAGTGTGACAACCCACCACTGGACCAGTAAGCAAGGAGCCTTAATCCTTGCCACTGGCAACAGTGGGGGGCATACATTGGGAGGATAACAGGTATACACAGTATTTCCAGATGCAGCTGTCTGCATCAAGTGCAATTTCCCTTAAGAGCACACAGAGACCACAGTCAGGCTGGGGCTGGTTTCTCCCTCTTCCTCTATATCCACAGTAAGACTCCCCACTGGCACAGCTATAGAGTGGAGATCTCAGCTGAGTGGCCAAGCCAAGACCTTCAGCACTCTCTCTGACCAACCAGTGCTTCATGCCCCTGCCCCAGTAACTGACACACACAGTCTTTGAGGTTTGATTCACACACACACACACACACACACACACACACACACACACACACACACACACACACACACACACACACACATGGGAAAGGCTGGCACAGGCTTACTAGCTATGCCCCGCTTTTGCCCAGACTATAAGGTAATTATCACTGCCACCAGCCAACTCCTTATCAGCTACCTTATGGCCCTTAACAAAGGCTGTCCAATCTTACCTTGTAATATTAATATTAATACAAATGGTAGTTTGACCAAGAGCAAAGCTATTAGGAGTGGCCCACACAGTGTCACCAAATAAATGTGCAAGTACTCTCAAAACTTAAATATCTCTAGGCAGATCAGCCACAATGAAAGGTTTAAATATATTTAATAATACATAATAAAAAAACAAGAAAATAGTCAGTATATATTCACAGTGACATCCGAGTTCAAAATCATAGGAATATTTAAAACATTGCAGGACAGTCTCAAATAAATAAAAAAAAATATCTAAACTAAGCTTTGCTATATTTCTCACTATAGCCAAGAGAATTATACTGTTCCATAGAAACTTACTTCATCAGAGCAAGGTAAATGTTGTGGATGGTCCTTATCCAGTCCAAGATAGAATACAGATTGCTCTGTCTCACTAAGAGACAGAAACACTGGGAAACATAAAGGTCCTACCAAACATCCTAATACTGGGTGATTTCAATTACCCAAACATTAACTGGGAGAACTACTCAAGTACTAACTCCCTTGCCCAATATTTCCTAGAATTTATAAACTCAAATGCCCTGGATCAACTGGTCAACACTCCCACCAGAGGTGACAACATATTGGACCTGGTCATCACCAACATGGGCGACTGGTGTTCCACATCAGAGGTCAACCCCTCGCTGGTTAGATCTGACCATAAACAAATAATTTTGGATATCCACATTTCACCCCCACCTCCGGACAAGGAAACCACCGTGAAAAACTTTTCAAAAGCAAACTTCACGTTATTTAAGACCGAGGTGGAAAGTTTCAAAGCCCCCATGTTAAAGGATAATGCTGTCCAAGCTGCAAAATCCTTTACTAATGCATTCTATGGGCACCTACAAGAATGCATGGATCGTGTTATCCCAAGCAAAACCAAGACTCACTCCTCCAAGAAAAGGAAACCAGTGTGTTAGACCCCTACCATAAACAAGCTATACAATAGAAGGAGAAAACAAGTACATTAAAAAATAAAATCCTAAGAAGGGAAGACATCCCTGATCAGTATCAGCAAGAAACTGCAATCCCTCATAAAATCATCCAGGGTGAGCTTCGAAAGTAAAATTGCCAAGGACTCAGATAACCACAAGACATTCTTTAGCTATGTCAAGAATCTAACTGGCAATGCTTAGATCTGCTTGGAGTTAGTACAGAATGGCAGAAAATACACTGAACTGACCGATATCGCCAACATCCTAGCAGACAGGTTCAGTGCAAACTTCAACCCCTCTCACCCCTAAAAGGGCCCATAACCATAGTAGAAGAATGTACATCCCCTGAAATCACAGATACTCAGGTTAAAACAGCCCTCTCCAAAACCTAAAACACAACATCAATGGGACCGGACGGTGTCCCAGGCTACATCCTACATGAGCTCAAAGACGAACTAATCCCTCACCTAAACACACTGTTCAAACGCAGCCTCTCCACAGGCTACCTACCCATAGAGTGGCGCACAGCAATGGTTATTCAGCTCCACAAAGGTGGAGCCACAATAGACCCCGGGAACTATCGCCTATAAGCCTGACTAGCTTGGTCTGCAAGGCTATGGAGTGCATCATCATGGAACTCATTAACAGAGACATTGGGAATCTCCAAACACTGGACCCTACCCAGTTCAGCTTTGTTAAGGGCAGATCATGCCTCCTAAACCTGGTGGACTTTTTTGAGACAGTTACCAAGGCTATAGACGAGGGAAAGGTGGTACACATAGCTTACCTAGACCTTGCAAAGGCCTTCAACACCATTCCCCATTCTGGTATTATAGACAAGCTCTCCAGCCTGAACATAAACCCCTATGTCACAAGATGGGTTGCCAACTGGCTCATGGACAGAACTCACATGGTGAGAGTTGCAGAAGCTAGGTCTGACTCTAAACCGGTTACAAGTGGCGTTCCCCAGGGCTCAGTTCTAGGACCCCTCCTGTTCTGCATATACTTCTCACAGGTACAGGCAAGCACAGGAGGACAATGGCTGGCCAAGTTCGCAGACGACTGCAAACTAGGGGCAATAATTGGCTGTGCAGCTGACACAGACATCCTCCAAAAGGGTCTCACTGAGACGGATACCTGGTGTCAAAATCCTGGCCTCAAGCTAAATGCCAAAAAGTCCACAGTCATCCTTTTTGGAAAAAACAAAGTACCCACAAACTATCACATAGTTGGTAGTCCCCTAAATATGGAGAATGTAATAAGGGATCTGGGGACCCAAGTAGATAGTAATCTCTCCTTTGATAATCACATTGCCAAAGTGGTTAGAAAATCCTTATATGTGGCCCACCTAATCACAAAAGGGTTCACATCCAGATCAAAAGAGGTCACTGTGCCTTTCTACTCATCACTCATCAGACCCATCATAGAGTACAATGCCCCATTTGGGATGTACCTTACAAGACACCTGCAACAGCTGGAAAGATCACAGAAGTATCTCACCAAGAGGATCACTGGCCTCAAACAGATGCCTTATGCAGCTCGACTGAAGAAACTCCAGCTGTACATGGTTGCATACCGCCTACTCAGAGGTGATCTCTGCCTGACATACAAGGCCATGTCCAACCCAGAACTGATGGACATGCTCCACCTAAAGAAAACCTTATTCCCTCGAGCCACATGCTCTAGGGATCTAAACCTCACCACAGCAATAAATAGTATGTGCTGGAGGGATAGATTCCTGTCCCAGAGACTTCCCATGCTTTGGAACAAGATTCCAATCTACATTAGGCAGAGCTCCTCGCTAACCCTCTTCAAGAGAAACCTTGACGAGTGGATGAGAAACAGAAAGTTTACCCCGGCGATCACTTCAGTGGCTCTGATGGACAGAGGCTCAGGGAACTAATCTAAGGGGGCAGCAAAAGCCAACACATGCTGGCTAGGCTTATAAATGCCTTTGGGCAGATAGCCTTGTACCTACATATGAACCTATGAACCTATATCTAAAATATTACTTCTGGGATGCCTTGCAGAATAGACAATAATGGTGTCACTGTCAGAATATTCCAAACTATTATAAACACACCAAAATGTTTATTATAAAGCTTTCAGGTCTCACACTCTTCCTCAGTACAAATAAAATGAGCACATTCAGCATTTAAATAGGAGATTAAAATCAAGTCACATGCTTCAGCCCACCCATTCAATCATTCAACAATCAATTCTTAAAAGAACATGCATAAAAAACTTTTTAAAACACATTTAAATATACAAAAATTCACTTGTTAAACATTTCTAATACCAATTCACTTATACAGCAAAGCAAATGAATATTATATTTACATTTTATAACAATTCACAACTTCTCTCTACGTCTTTTAATCAAAACTGGCTTTAAACTAATGGCATTATTCAAACCAGGAAAACAGTCTGCTTGCAATCTAACTATCCATTCAAACTCTTTAAGTTCTAATAAATTATTCATAGCCCCTTTTCTTAAACCTGTTCGTACTATATCCAATATCCTAAACTTAAAAGTATGCTGCTCTCCCTTATCTTGAATATGCTTACTTAGTGCATTTGTTATAACACTCCTTCTCATATCAGATTTATGCTCTATAATCCTTTCCTTAAGCTTCCTAGTTGTCTTACCTACATAGAACGATGAACATAATGTGCAAGTTGCCAAATACACCACTTGCACCATATTACAATTTGTCAATGCTTTCATTGTAAATACTTCTCCCGTAGTGGGGTGTTTAAAATAATCTGTACCTTCATATAGGTCATTACAACAGGAACAATTGTAGCATTTTCTTGTTCCTGCTGTTGTTTCTAATTTCACTGTATTTAATTTAAAATCTTTATAACATAATTTTTGTTTTAATGTTTGTGAATTCCTATATGCATATCTTGGCCTTTCTCCCACTATTTTAGCTATTTCTGGCATGGCCATTAAAATAGGCCAATGTCTTTCTATTATTCTACAAACATTATAAGTATTCAGATTATAAGTAGTGAGATATCTAACCACACTATTACCCTTATTTATATTTTCCTGATTTTTTATAAGTCCCCCTCTTAATATTGGCCTGTGTCTATCAGCCCTTTCTTTTAATACCTCTTCATATGCCATATTTATAATTCGTTCAGAATAACCATTATTATAAAATTCTTGCTTCATGTTATTTGCTTGTTCTTTAAAATAACCCTCAACTGTATTCAATTTACTTCTTCTTATAAATTGCGCCTTTATTATTCCCTTGAAGGTGTGGGGGGCGTGCATACTACTTCTATTTATATATCTTGAGGCATCTACTTCTTTCCTATGTACTGTGGATTCTAATAGACTTCCATTTTTAAGCAAACGCACATCCAAATAATTTATGTTAATATTTGATGCCTCCATTTTAAATTTCAAAAAATGTGTTGATGTATTTAGATATTGTAAATATTCACGTAACTCTAATTGAGAACCACCCCACAACAAAAAGCAATCATCTACAAACCTCTTATAGAGAAGTATTTTCTCATTTAAATGAAAATCTTTATTCAGTATTGCCTTCTTCTCCCATTCATACAAGACTAGGTTTGCATATATGTTAGCAACTGGGGTACCCATCACTACCCCAGTTAGCTGTAAGTATGGTTCTCCATCAAATATAAATGCATTATGTGATAACACTACTTCGAGAAGTGTGCAGATATTTTCTATTTCCCTTCCACACATTTTTATTTCCTCATTCAAAAAATTACGTACCGCTTCCACACCATATGTATTAGGTATAACGGTAAATAATGATGTTATATCAAGGGTTACCATTATATATTCTTTTGGCTCATAGAGATTACACCAATTATACAGGCTATCTAAAAAATCATTAGTATCCTTGAGTACTGTAGAACATTTTTCCATATATTTCCCCAGTATATTCTGCAAATATTTAGAAATAGGTTCCGTAATCCATCCACCACCTGATACTATGGGTCTCAGTGGTGGATTTTCAAGATCTTTATGGATTTTTGGAATACCATAAATCTGGGGGATCCTAGGACAAGGGACAGTCAGATAGTTAAACAAATCAATACTTAAATCATCACTGAGTTGTAGCTCATATATAGCCATATTAACTACTACAATCTGTTGCAGTACCTCCAGAAAAGTTATTTTCTTAAAAACATCCTCTTCACCAAGAAGTTGCTTAAAATTTTCAAGATATATTTCCTTGGCCATTATAACTACCCCACCCCCTTTATCTGCTTGTTTTACAATTATTCGGTCACAAGTTTGTAGGTCCCTTAAAGCTAAATATTCTGAATATGTTATATTATATCTACTTTTTATCATATTTTTACTATAATATTTCCATAGTTCATGTTCTACGATATTAGAAAAAGCCACTAGAATAGGGCACAAGTCCGGTGAAAACACACTTAATCTCTTGCATCTATCTAACATATTCACATTATCATTTTTAAAAAGCATTTTTAAACTAACCTGTCTTAAAAATAGTTTCAAGTCTGTAATAGCTTGTACAACATTATCCGCAGCATTTGGAATAAATTTCATGCCTTTATTCAAAAGCGACAAATGCGCTTCAGTCAATTGAATATTAGATAGATTAACAGTACCTTTAAAGATTTTCAGCACCATTTGATTATTTTGTTCTGGGTAAGCGGACTGCTGTATTTCCTTTTCCCCATAGCAGTAGTTTGTTGCATTTGCTGGTGCTGTTGAGAAGTCTTTGTTGGTGGTTGTGGCATTACTTTCTCCGGCTGTTTTAGGCAAAAAGGAGAAAAAGAAGTTATCTCTCTTTGGTTATTCTTCCTACCACTTTCATTGTTCAATTCAGGCATTACTTTAGCCTCTCTAATTTTGGCGCTCACTACTGGATCCTTCTTGGTTTCCGAAGCATTTGCCAATACGTTCAGCGTAGCATCACTATCACGTTTGTCATTTAAAGGTACGGAGTCTGTATCTGAAGTATGCGATATAACATCATTTTTCGCTAAAATAGTTCTATTAGTTGCTTGACCAGACGTTTCCCTTATTACTTCAAAAGTATCTAACTGATCTAAACAGTTAGATTTTTTATTGCCATTTACATTTTGTACCACATTTTTATGAACAAAATGCTTGGCGTCTTCTCTCAGCCATGAGAAGATGCGGGTACACTTAAAATCATCAATGTCTCTTTTCAACACATTTTTTGAAATTTAAAATGGAGACATCAAATATTAACATAAATTATTTGGATGTGCGTTTGTTTAAAAATGGAAGTCTATTAGAATCCACAGTACATAGGAAAGAAGTAGATGCCTCAAGATATATAAATAGAAGTAGTATGCACGCCCCCCACACCTTCAAGGGAATAATAAAGGCGCAATTTATAAGAATAAGTAAATTGAATACAGTTGAGGGCTATTTTAAAGAACAAGCAAATAACATGAAGCAAGAATTTTATAATAATGGTTATTCTGAATGAATTATAAATATGGCATATGAAGAGGTATTAAAAGAAAGGGCTGATAGACACAGGCCAATATTAAGAGGGGGACTTATAAAAATTCAGGAAAATATAAATAAGGGTAATAGTGTGGTTAGATATCTCACTACTTATAATCTGAATACTTATAATGTTTGTAGAATAATAGAAAGACATTGGCCTATATTAATGGCCATGCCAGAAATAGCTAAAATAGTGGGAGAAAGGCCAGGATATGCATATAGGAATTCACAAACATTAAAACAAAAATTATGTTATAAAGATTTTAAATTAAATACAGTGAAATTAGAAACAACAGCAGGAACAAGAAAATGCTACAATTGTTCCTGTTGTAATGATCTATATGAAGGTACAGATGATTTTAAACACCCCACTACGGGAGAAGTATTCACAATGAAAGCATTGACAAATTGTAATATGGTGCAAGTGGTATATTTGGCAACTTGCACATTATGTTCATCGTTCTATGTAGGTAAGACAACTAGGAAGCTTAAGGAAAGGATTATAGAGCATAAATCTGATATGAGAAGGAGTGTTATAACAAATGCACTAAGTAAACTTATTCAAGATAAGGGAGAGCAGCATACTTTTAAGTTGAGGATATTGGATATAGTACGAACAGGTCTAAGAAAAGGGGATATGAATAATTTATTAGAACTTAAAGAGTTTGAATGGATAGTTAGATTACAGGCAGACTGTTTTCCTGGTTTGAATAATGCCATTAGTTTAAAGCCAGTTTTGATTAAAAGACGTAGAGAGAAGTTGTGAATTGTTATAAAATGTAAATATAATATTTATTTGCTTTCCTGTATAAGTGAATTGGTATTAGAAATGTTTAACAAGTGAATTTTTGTATATTTAAATGTGTTTTAAAAAGTTTTTTATGTATGTTCTTTTAAGAACTGATTGTTGAGTGAGTGAATGGGTGGGCTGAAGCATGTGACTTGATTTTAATCTCCTATTTAAATGCTGAATGTGCTCATTTTATTTGTACTGAGGAAGGGTTTGAGACCTGAAAGCTTTATAATAAACTTTTTGGTGTGTTTATAATACCTTGCAGAATGACATCATTTCTTGTCATCTGACTCTACCCCAGGTGAAATCTCCACAGCTGAAAGCTTGCAGTATTTAGCATCTACTTGTGAAAATACATAGACCTCAGATTTTTGGCAGATGTTGGAAGTCATAAAACAATTGCATTCCTTCATGCTTTCGAGGTACCAATTAGTTCACTCTGAAGAAAACACAGAAAGCTTCTCAGCATAGACAGTATGACTCTAGCTGCCTTGAAACTGAAAGATACAATCTTTTATTGCATAACCATAAAGTAATTTAAGCTATTTTTCTGAAGCTAACCTCCTGTATTCCAGTTTCCACTGCTAAAATATATACATTTAAACAGTTACAATAATGCACATACATTTCTGTTCTATTCCAGTAGCCACACTGTGGTTACAGTTCAAACAGCACTTTGCACAAACCTTTTCAAGACACACACTTCTGTACCAGCAGTTGATATACACATGACATACAGTTCTAATACATTTGTAACACAAGCATCTTATATAAATCATGTTGATATTCACAGATGACCTATCATTATTTACAATATTCTAGATAACTGTGCTGGCAGTATCCCCTTTGTCACAGGTATTATCTTAAAGTATTCTCACTGCTGTGAAGTACAGTGACGTTAAAGTTAAGGTAAAAAAATATATAAAGAAGACATTAAAATATAACATCAAGATTCAAAATTCTCCATTTCTTGTCTGAATCTTGTTTTTTTAAACAGTTATAACTTGCAGGAGATATTCAGAACAACAAGCTGTTTTGTGTCATGGTACTGATCTATTCTGCAGAGGTGAGGCATCCCACTAAAATAACAGTATTCCGATTTTCCAAGAAGGATGGAGGAAAAACTGCTTATAATGCATACATTAGCAGAGTCCTTGCATGTGAGGTTGTATCAAAATGATGACCTACAGCTCACTGCTCCTCATAATATTACTGGCAGTCTGATGGCCAGAGGCTAAAGGTAGGTACAATTCTAATCACAGATTTCTGAGCTATTTATTTGCAGCACATGACAAGGGATGACCCCATTCAAAGCAATCATCTGTTTTGAGGAATTCAAGGATAAATATAACCAGTTCACACTTCCATGGAGAAGCTTTCATGGAAGGTGCAGTAGTGCAGCGGTCAACATTGTTGCCTCACAGCAAGAGGTTCTCCAGTTCGATTCTCGGCTGGGGTGCCTTCTGTGTGGTGTCTGCATGCTCTCCCTGCATTCATGTGGCTTTCCTCCCATGTTACAAGGACATGTGTCTGGAGTGTTTCTCTCTAGGCCTCTGCTGAAAATTGGCTTGTTCTAAGTCAGACTTTCCCAGTAAACAAATGTTAAATAAATAAAAATGATAAGCTGCTAAGTTCCCCTACTCTCTCCACTCACTGAGCTTGTTTAGACAACTGCCATTTTACTCAGGCCCCATTATAAAATATGATTTTTAGATCTCAAAGGGCATATTGTCAGGGTGGAAAAGTATTTGGTTAACATTCTAAAGCAGATGACCAGAGTACTGTTAGTAAAATAAGGAACTTTAGTATAACTGCTATTGACCTTGGTTGACCCTTTAGAGGATGTAAAAACTTAAGGAACAAAACTTAAACATTTAAATAAATACAGTCAATTAAAATCACAAAATAGAAAATACAAGTAATTAATAATGTCCACCACATTATATTCTGTGACAAAATAAATTGATAATCTGCCATTTCTAAAATCATTATAATTGCAATTAACATCAGTCACACAACTGTATTGTGTTAGTGCATTACTTGTAATTTGACTAGAGTTCTTAAAAATGTTTGCATCATCGCTGTTATTAGCCCTACTGTGAAACATCTGTATAGCCCTCCTAGCCTTTACTAAGAAGGTAGATATATCACTACAATCCTTCTGAATCCAAAGTAATTCATCACAGGGAAAAGTGGGAGGAAAGCAAATTGAGAGAGTGGCAACTACTGCAATGTAAATGGCCAATGCATGTGCTAGTTTTCCTATGTAATCCTGCTGTCACCTTTTTACCATTAACCTTTGAAAGATAGATCTAAATGTAGTATCAGATTCACAAACTTCACCTGAAGAAGTGAATCAAAATCTGTCATTAGAAAGATTATTTATAAATTGTTGAGCTTCACAGGCACACCCTTCATGTATGAAAATAAAGTCATCAATAAAATGAAAATATTTCATTGCACATCAACAAGCTGAAGATGATATCTAAATGAAAACTGTCAACAATCACAGTTCTCCTTTAAATTTATTTTTTGCCAGGGGGACATTAAATCCTTGCTACTTATATACTAACTCCGAGAATTCCAGAGCTCATCACCACAGTAGTCAGGAAATCCTTCTACGTAGCACACCTCATTGCAAAAGGGTTCTCCTCTAGAAAAAAGGAGGTCATTGTTTCTCTCTACTCATCCCTCATCAGACCCATTATAGAGTACAATGCCCCATTTGGCATGTTTCTCACAAGACACCTGCAACAATTGGAAAGGCCACAGAATTGCCTCACTAAGAGGATTACTGGCCTCAAACAGATGCCATATGGAGACTGTCTCAAAAAACTCCAGATCTACTCCGTTGCATATCACCTACTCAGAGGCGATCTGTGCCTAACATACAAAGCTATGTCAAACCCAGAGCTGTTGGACATGCTACACTTAAAGAAATCCCAATCTCTCCGAACCACACGGTCCAGGGACCTAAACCTTGTCACCACAATAAACAGAACATGCTGAAGGGATAGATTCCTGTCCCAGAGACTTCCCATACTCTGGAACAAACTACCCATTCATGTCAAGCAAAGCTCCTCATTGGCCCTCTTTAAGAAAAATCTTGACGACTGAATGGGAAATAGAAAATTCACCCCGGGGATCACTTCTGTGGCACTGCTTGCCAGGGGCTCAGGAAAATAATTTTCTTGGGTGGCAAAAGCCAGGGAACCTTTTTGGCTAGGCTTATATAGGCCCCAGGGCCGATAGCCTAGTACCTACCTATGAACATATATAAAAAGTATATCCATAGACACAGGGTTCTTGGATGTAGTATATACAAGTTCTCATTTTTGCACCATTCAGTCTTACTATTCCAGGGCTTGTACTTATAAGTCTCAGAATTTAAAACTGTTACCATTTTTTTGCATATTTCATAAATCCTTTAGCGTTTTCATCTTCATCAACTGCTATTTATTGGGTTTTCTTTTCTTTTTGTGCTTTAAAGGCTTTGAACCACATCTTTGACACTAAACTTTTAGCTAAACATGCCTGTGATGTAATCATATTCCTCTCTTTTGCCAACATTGCTTGTCTCTTGCTACTTCATGGAGCATCATTTTTCTAGCAGAAATTATGTTCTGTTTTCAACAATAATTTTGAACAATTTCTCTCTATAATCAACTTGAACCTTGGAATGGGAGATTATCATTAAGCATTTGAACATTTAAACATTTTAGTCAAAAGCTCATCAGACAAATCACCGTTTTGTACAGTTGTAGTCATTATACCATCAATGACATTTTAGAGATCCAGCCCCACTCCTTCCTCACATTCCAGACTACTAGCCTACATTTTATAGTATACTCTTCAATCTTCCCAAATTGGAAACAATAGCGGCCCTTTAGTTTGTTAATAGTGTAACATATGATTATAACCCATTTAATTTAATTTAAATTATACCTTCCCTTTCTCCATAATTAAAATGACTAGGGTAATCCCCCAATGTCCTGGCCAAATTACTCTTCAGCTGTATGGCTACCAACTCAGATCACCCTAAACACAGAGCTTGTCTAGTGGGACTAATGCAATCAGCAAAAGTAAACAAAGAAACAAATAAATAAATACATAAGTAAATAAATAAATAAAAGGCAGTATGAGCACCAGCTATGTTGTTCCTTTTAACCCTAGTACTGCATGAGCACAGACTAATAATTCTAATATGTTTAACCAGAAGATTTGTGAATAGTTTATGATCTTAGTAGTTACTTAAAATAGAACAACCACATTGATTAGATGAGGAGAAACAGGATAATCCAAAAAGATTGGATTGGATTATCCTCAAGCACCTTATCTTGTTAGTGTGGTTGTTCTATTTTTGCTTCCTGGTTAACGCAGTGAGTTGTGAAACAAATGTATGCTGCTCTTTTGGTTACTTGTAAGTTTGTTTGCACAGAGATGTCATCCCAGTACATGTGTTTGAAAAGACTAACACCAGTATCAGGATCTTCCAACACCCAGGTGGATGTAACAGTACTGATTCAACAACTGGTGCATAATATTCACCAGTTACAGAAGGATTTTATTTAAAGAACAAATGGCTGTGGATACCAGAACTGAAAACAGGGATTTAAATGTACCTAATTTGGAATGTAATCACCTGCAACAAACAATGTCACCATCCATCAGTGATGTAAGACGTGAAAACAGCAATGTTAATATCACCAATGACTATGCTGAAGCTCTGGACTCTTGGATGAAAAAAAAAACATTTGATTTTTAAGGATACTGCAATAGTTACACAGGACACTGTAACTAAACAAACTGGTCAGTTAGAGAAACTGCTGTTTAAATACTAGTCTCTACAAACAGACAGTAAGTATTTAAGGGAGTGTATAAAGGTAAAGAAAGTAACAATAAATACCCTTTGGTGTGTCAGGAGATTTACTACATTACAAAGAAATTACAGAACTCTATGACACAACCAGTTCTGAACTATCAGCCATTAAGGCTAGAGCAAACAATGAAAAATCTGAAACTTTAGGAAATGAATACATTGCCCTGACAAGTCTATTACCATTGACTAATGTTCCGTTGCATGACAGGTAGGTATAATAATATTTTTACAAAAACTGACAAACAAGCAAATGTTATTCAACAACAAAAATTGAAAAAAAAATAAGCGGGGATAAGAAGGCCTATGAGGAGGGCATTCCATCTTCCTCCAGTTACAAATAGCTGTATGGAAAGTACAAACAAAGCAAAGGTTGAACAAGGGGAGTTACTTAATTTGGA